>NC_081347.1:61765739-61935739 GCF_029784015.1 Lycium ferocissimum
GCAAAAAACATAACTTTAAAAAACAAAGATGCGGAGGGGTAACTTTCCTAAAGGATTTTTAGTTTTTTTGGGGAAAAAATTTTTTCCAAAAATTAAAAGGGGGGTATTTTTTAATTGGCTAAAAAAAGTTGCTTAAAAAATTTTAAAAATTTAAAAAAAAAAAAAAAAAAATGTCTAGGAAAAGTCCCCCTCGATGCCTTTGGTTTTCTAGGTTTTTTTTACCCGTACCTCTCCCCCTTTGTCTTCAAATTATTTTTTTATTTTAGCAAGGGGAGTTTAAAACCCCTTTATCCAAAAAAAGGCAAACAAAAAAAAAATATGAGGGCAAAATTTAAAGACCCCCCAAAAAACATGTAAAAAAATTGATTATGATTTTTGGGCCATTGGACTCATCCTCTAAATTCTGTTTTGAGTTTTAGAAATTTAAATCTAAACCAAATTCGGGCCCTTCGCTAAAAGTTTAACTTCAAGGGGGGCCAGTTTAAAACCCACCCTAAAAAAGAGAGCTAAAAGATAGTTTTTCATTGATGATCTTCAATGAGTACAAAACAAGACATTTATACACTACAAAGCAAGAACCCAAGAAATGACAATATTACCCTTTACTAAACTAAATTAGGATGCCAACCAAATAAAATAGAAAATTAAAACTAAACTCTAAAGGACAGAACTTGCAATTTGTATCAGGTCTCCCTCCTTAAAATCAAACTTGTCCCATCAAGGGTGTTAATGCCACCGGGACCAAATGAAATAAAAATTCGTGTCCTTGAATCAATATTCATCTTCTTCACTGTAGGCGTAGAATGATTATGTTTCCTCATCAATACTTCATTTGCAGCAGAAGATCCCAAGGGCCTTGAACTTAATTGAACAGGAAATACTTCATACACCTTGTGAAAGTTTTCATCACTAAACACCTCAAAGTGATCTAGGATGCCAATTATTTTTAAATGAAATGAAAGTGGCAAAAACTCGTGTGAATACTTTGAGACCATGATAACCATCATCTTCGTAGTAGAAGCCACTGTATGACTAATCATAAAGCCAACATGAGAGACTAATACTCCAATAACCTTCTCTTTTGAATGATTAGCACCTAAACCTTCATTTTGAAGTACAGTGAGCATCGGACTGTGCTCACCACTGTACAAGAAGTTAGGTGGAGCAGAGAAGTAAAGCCAACAACTTTTATTAGTCACGACGCTTCCAAAAAATATGTCATCGTCAACACAAAGCATTGGTGCAACATCATGGATAGATCTTCCTGGATCAAACACTGCCCTGTACGTCATGGAATGTAACTGAATGAAATCAAAAGGTTCAAATCTACTGGAAATTAGAATAAACCCACTGATTCCAAGAGTTCTTGCAATAGAATCATTATACTCCTTAGGATTAATCAGCATATCGAGCAAGTTCCCTTTGATAATTCTTCTGGCTCCGAAAGGAATTGAATCACTGTCAACAGTAATACAATCATCAAGATGTCCTTCTCAAGTCGATCTTGCAAAGAGTACTTTACTTTCTCCATTTACTTTTAGCACTTGCACTCCAAGAAGTTCAAGCAGCTTAGTACCTTCCTGTTCCCCTTTCTGAAATGCCTTGCTCCTTTCAAGTGAAATGCTCTCCTCAGCTGCTGGCCCTTGCACCGATGCTATCAGGAACAAGGAACCAGAAACACCACCTCCCATTAAAGCCTTCTCCGTATGACCCTTGGAAGAATACATCAACTCTGTGAAACCAATATAAGCTGTTCCGAGAACTGATAACACAAGTATAAGAACACTCCTTAGATTACCTGGAACTTTTAGAGCACTCCTACACTGTCCTGTTACAGAACAATTCATGGTGTTTCTCTCAAAAGATGGTGAAGACCGGAACATGGTAATTACACCATAAAATAATGCACGTAAATAATCAACATAGGCAATTGTAATTCCAAATGCAACCAAGACAGACATGTTCGTAGAATGATCTTTAAGTGACCCTTCCTCCTTAACACAGAGCCACCTATAATTAAAAAATGGTCCCTCACATGAATGGACTGGAAGTGCATTCACCAGAGCATATAGTGTCAATCCAATGTAATTTGTACCCACTGCAAAATCTTCAACTTCCAATGAAAACTTGCTTCAATAATTGCTTAGATGATCTTTTCAAGTTGACAAACAGTGAATATTCATCACCACCAACGGTGACTTCCCAACTTTCAGATTCAAACTTGACAGTCAACTTATCCGCAATACCCTTCTTCTGCCCAAATCGTATTTCCGAACTCCTTGACTAATAATCTGTGTAGTTTGAGCCTGCCACAAGCTCCCCGTAAACAGAGAATGAATGATACCGTCCTTTCAGATCATATTTCTCAATATTAGTTTTCTTGTGCCTTGAAAGTACCTTTTTCATTGTTCCGTTTGCAACTAAAACAGAACCAATTGAACTTATGCCAAGCACCAAGTGTATCAGTTTTTCTGTGTGATTTGAATGAGCTGTAGCATCATGAATATTTGGAGTGCTTCCAGGATCCCATATATGTACTGATGTGCTACCAGACTTTCTTCTCATTACATTCAAAAAGGAACAAGCCCTTTCAATACTTGTCAATGTTATCTTATCTGGTTCAAACCTCAAACTCCTTATTCTAACAAATACCTGAAAAGTCTTGCTCGATTCAACCTCTCCTAGCAGCAGCATAACAAGCCCACCTTCCATCAATTCGGCTTCTGATATCTCATGTGTATTATAGGATAATTTATCATAGTCACTTCACTTATTCTTCTGCATCCCCAAACTATAAGTTGAATCTCTCTTAACGATGGTTGCTTACTAATTAATACAAACTCTTCCTCACAATCTTGTTCTTCAAATTCAACAGAGTAATTTTTATCCCTTGCATCATTTGTTTCATCAGGAAATGCAGTTACACTCTTCATTATCTTCATACTACTGCCATTCGCATAGTTCTTTAATTCAGTTTCATTCTCGATATCAGTCACCTTATCACTTGTGAACGAGATATTCAAAGCCATAGAGAATGTACTTTCTGGAAAGGTTTTAGGAGGAAATTGGTCACCTGGCGTTAACAGGGGAAGTGCCTCTCCATCACCATCACCCGGCTTTGTCTGCAGCAACGACACTAGTTCCCTGTTCACCAGTTTATGCTTGCCAGAAGAAAGTATAGTAGTCTCAGAGACGCAATTGGTTGAATCAGGAACACTAGAAGCCTTTTCAAATACATTTGGTTTCCCAGGTACATGTTCTGGCCCCTCGGTCATGCACTCTTTTCCTCTGTCAATAGGCTCATATCGTTCAGTGTTCATCTCAATCTCTATGTTAGCAGACTCTTTCTCAATACCCACTGCTTTGTCTTTGCCTATAAGAGCACCCTGTGCATCAACTATCATCACAAGAGGTTCCACCTCTGCATGCTTTCTGGTATCCATGTCCTTAGCCCTAGTTTCAATAGTTGGAATATGTTGTTGTATCACCATCTCATCATTCCCCTCAATGATATTCAAATCGATTTCCTCGTTGGCTATGGTGATTGAATCAGCTGCTATTCCGGTATCACTACTGGTTGCCTGAGATTTTTGTTCTTGCGGAATTACAATCATCCATGATGAAAGGTCAGCCTCGTTGACTTTGAGACAGTATGCACAGCTAGGTGGACTCACTATTGGCTCCATAAGCATCTCAGGAGCAGGGCACTCTTCCCCCTTCCAAGGCTCGGTTTCTTCCAATATCTTTCCCTCTAGCAAAACTTCGGGTGTACTGAAAACCTTTGATTTTGGTTCAGAATATGCCATTACCCTATTCTCCAATTGTTCAGCTTCTACTAGATTTTTAGAGATAGGAGATAGTTTGTCAAAAGGCCCCATTACTTCACTAGTTGACATTTCATCAAGCAGTTTATGCTTAGGATTTGGAAGATTAATTTTGCTATTTGCAGCAAATGGTGAAGTCGGCACAGAACATTCAATCTCATTCAGAATAACTCCATTTCCATTTAGCCCATCTGCCACAACTAATTTCATAGCGCCTTCATCCCTGTTGTCCGCAATAACGTTACCGAGAATAGGAGTTTCAAGAGCACAAACCTCATGAGAAGAGGAAGTCACCTGGAGACCATAATAGATAGTACCAGTACCATTATAATTTTCAGAATTTTCAACAGGGAAGTCGATTGGAAAAGGACCATCCATGACATGGTTAATAGGAGACCCTTGATGTTGAACCAGTATATTGATATCTTCAGATCTGCAATTTGTTCTCATCATCCCTATGCCGTAGAAAGAAGCCTTATGATTGTTCGAAAAGAAACCCACGCCTTCCAGAACCACGCCAGCAGTCGAGAAATTGGGAAATGCCATGGTAAACTCTGATGGCTGGTAAGCATAAGGGACAAATTGTAAATTCCTAGCTTGCCAAGGCTGATGTGGACTGAAATTAGAGGAATATAAGGATTGTGTATAATTGAAGTGTTGCTGATACCCACCATAGTCATTCCCATATCCCATATTACTATACCCATGAGGATTACTACCCTGATATGTTGCATTTCTAGAATCCTGCGAAGGATTTGCAGGTAAAACAGATTGTAAGGGATGATTGAAAGTGAAATTTGAGACATAACAAGGGTTTTCGAATGCCATTAATGGATACCCACAGAGCGAGGATGATTGCTCTGATACCACTGATACAAATACTGAATTTCAAGGAAGAAGAAGCTAACTAAGACTAAGCTAAAGCTATACTAATAGAGAGCTAAAAGATAGTTTTTCATTGATGATCTTCAAATGAGTACAAAACAAGACATTTATACACTACAAAGCAAGAACCATATTCCGATGGAAATGACAATATTACCCTTTACTAAACTAAATTAGGATGCCAACCAAATAAAATAGAAAATTAGAACTAAACTCTAAAGGATAGAACTTGGAGTAAATTGCATATCGTATCAGATGAACATATGTAGGTCGCCATGAGCAATAACTTAACTTAGTGTACTGTCAAACGGCAACCAATGCTCCATTCCCACTTCTTATTTTTCGGAAAATTTGGAAGACGTTAGGAGGCAAACACAAGGACACGAATAACCCATTATTTGAACAGTGAGATATTCTTTCATGACGAAAACAAGAACCCAGTTCGGGTTAGAGTCTTGCGACTGTTTGGACAATAGGAAAATGGGATATGATTACCAACAAATGCCAACTCCGTGGCCCCATTTTAAGCCACTGAAGAGGATCAAGATCACTGTCAATCCAAGTTTAGTTCCACCAGCTACTCAAGTATTCCAATATCAAAGATGGACAAAGTCATTTCATTTTCGGTTCGCAGGCCAACTTCAGGAAGGATTCCACAAGACAAAGATGGAAAAAGAAGAGCTTTTAACTCTAAAACAAGTCAAGTACGATAGTTGTAAGCAAATAGGACTTGAAGTGTTCCTCAACGTGGATACCTTCAATTGGCATGAGCTAGGTAAGGCTGAGTTTGCAGGAAGCTATACTAACTTGCCACACCTTCATGGAGGTCCATAAAAGAACCACCAGACTTTAAGTTGGATATCGAGGAAATTGGCCTTGAAGATGAAGATACCATCATGGTGACACTGGTCCCGAAAATGGGGGTGAATCTATCGCCATTGAATCTGCAGAGATTGAACTTGCAAAATGTTGTAATTCTGTTCATGGCAGCTGGCCTGCTTTTGCCTTTCCCATTGTTTGTGTTGAAATAAGCTTGCCTGTACAGTTGTTATTCAGGAATAAACTCTCAATATTTTCAAACTTCTAAGTTTCAGCTGCTTTTATCTTGAGTTTAATGAAGAATGAGAAAACCTTCTAGTGGACCCGCAAACAAAAAGGAGTTAAGTCGTCATGGTATTAAAATAAGAGTTTTAACTTCTACACACTGATAGTAAAAGAATTTTCACACTGATAGATCACCAGAAAGATAACTATAGATCATTGTGACTGTAACTTGAAAAAGCAGACATGTTACCATATACTAATAGCATAAAAATTATTTACAACCATCAATGTATATAAGTTAAATCTTTAAAATAAAAATGTGTTTTGTAAAGGGAATGGAAAAGCAAAATAAAACAAATACAATCCTGAATAAGAGAGAAACGTAAACAAATAAAATAAATTATGTACATCCTAGTAAGTTTAATGAATAGATGGAAAGCTCCAATACAACCTTTTTTGACAATGAAGCCCCAACACAAACCTGAAAAACATGTAATCTTTCGTTATCAAACACTGGACTGGTCCTAATTAAATTTTGCATATTCTTTCACATCAGCTTAATTCCAAAAAGGAACAACATTGTGCAAGATGTTGATTTCACAACATAGATGGTAGTAAAGGAATATGATCAGGAACTATAGCAAAAATAATCTTAAGGAAAAAGATTGGCCCAATGTTAAAAGTATACATGATATAATCACACAATTTAGAACAGCCAGAGATCCTGGGTTCAACTCCCACTGCCACCAATTATCAAAAAAAAATTCTACCGAGACTGGTTGAAGATATAATTAGTAAACAATGAGCTCTCTCTAATAAGTTAAGCTTTTAGACGAGATGATAACAGAATTCAAGATATAAATCTCGTTTGCCAAAATTATTATGATCAAAACTCTTCACAAATTCATCACTACAAGACAAACTGTAGAGGGAGAATAAACAGTCCATTATACACCAACTCTAACCCAGTACAGAATTCAATTCGTTAATCGTATAAGAAATGAGTTCAGAGAAAATAAGACTACAGGCTTTATGTATTCCATCACTCAAAATTGGGTAATGAAAATACTATCAGATCTCTTAAGAAATGAAGTCATACAAAAAACACTTGAAGGGAAATGCCTTGAAAATTAGTAGTTACTTGCAGTTAAAGGTAGATACGAACTTATTGGCAATTCAGCATAGTACTCCTTAAACCTGCCTCCTCCACATTTATCACCAGATCAACAATTTACATAAAACCTGCCATGACTCCTCTACATCATTTACCTCTAAAAGGACATTCAAACCACTTGTGGCCACAAGGAAGCAATGCCATCTTATCGAAGATTCAACAACACCTTCTCTCTCATTTTTCATTTTGTTCTCATGTTTCTCTACATTCTCTTTAAAGATTGCCATGTAGGCAGCTTCATTACACTCTCATCATCACCTATATAGAGTATTGTCCTGCTCCATCAAGTTAGTTCTCTATCTAACCTCATTGCTCCCCTGCTTTTGTAGTGCACTAACACAATAACAGCTATCATCTGGAACCAAGGGAGAGGTATTCTTGGTTTCAGGTAGCAGAATTATAT
Source organism: Lycium ferocissimum (assembly GCF_029784015.1). Lineage (NCBI taxonomy): Eukaryota > Viridiplantae > Streptophyta > Magnoliopsida > Solanales > Solanaceae > Lycium > Lycium ferocissimum. The sequence goes on from NC_081347.1 coordinate 61,773,070, forward strand.
AAATGAAGTTGTGAAGATGCAACCTTCTAGCATTTCTCAAGCAAAATGCATGAAGTTAAAAAACAGAAAATTCAGTATCTTGTCTAAATGCACAGGGGAAGAGCGACCGGACCTGACGAGATTCCTGGGGAATTTTGGAAGAGTGCAGGCAGGGTAGGCTTGGAGTGGCTGACTGGGTTGTTTAATGTCATTTTCAAGACAGCGAAGATGCCGGAAGAATGGAGGTGGAGTACAATGATTCCCTTGTACAAGAACAAGGGCGACATTCAAAGCTGCAGCAACTATAGAGGTATCAAGCTGCTAAGTCACACTATGAAAGTATGGGAAAGGGTGGTGGAAATGAGGGTGAGGAGAGGTGTGCTTATTTGAGAGAACCAGTTTGGATTCATGCCGGGGCGCTCGACTACAGAAGCCATTCATATTATAAAAAGATTGGTGGAGCAGTATAGGGAGCGAAAGAGGGACTTGCACATGGTATTCATTGACCTAGAAAAGGCCTACGACAAAGTGCCAAGAGAGGTCCTATGGAGATGCTTGGAGGCTAAAGGTGCACCTGTGGTGTACATTAGAGCGATAAAGGACATGTATGATGGAGCTAAAACCGGGGTAAGGACGGTAGGAGGAGACTCGGAGCACTTCCCCGTTCCGACGGGATTGCATCGGGATCGGCCCTTGCTTGGTTTCTATTCGCCTTGGTGATGGATGAATTGACGCCATAGATACAAGGTGAGGTGCCTTGGTGTATGTTGTTCGCGGATGACATAGTCCTGATTGATGAGACTCGCAGCGGAGTTAACGATAAGTGAGGGGTCGGGAGACAAAAAATGCGTTAGAGTCTAAAGGACTTAAATTGAGTAGACCAAGACGAGAATACTTGAGTGCGGAGTTAAGTGGCGTACCGCACGAGGTCGACGCAGAAACGAGGCTTGGTACCCGAGGCCATTCAAAAGAAAGGAAGTTTCAAAGTATCTTGGGTCTATTATACGGGGAGACGGGGATATCGACGACGATGTTTCACATCGTATTGGTGCGAGGTGGATGAAATGGAAGCTCGCCTCGAGTGCTTTACGTGACAAGAAAGTGCTACCAAAACTTAAAGGCAAGTTCTACAAAGTGGTGGTTAGACCGACTTTATTGTACGGGCGGTGTGTTGCCGAAGAACTCTCATGTTCGTAAAAATGAAAGTCGCGGAAACGCGAATCTTTGCGATGGATGTGTGGGCACACTAGGAGGGATAGAATTAGGAATGAAGATATCCGCGACAAGGTGGGAGTGGCATCAGTGGAGGACAAGATGCGGGAAGCGGGGCTGCGATGGTTTAGGCATGTGAAGAGGAGAGGCACAGAGGCTCCAGTGCGGAGGTGCGAGAGGTTGGCTATGGACGGTTTCAGGAGAGGTAAAGAGAGGCCAAAGAAGTATTGGGGAGAGGTGATTAGACAGGATATGACACAGTTTCACCACCGAGGACATGACCTTAGATAGGAGGTTGTGGAGGACTCAGATTAGGATAGAAGGTTAGGTTGCTTATCCTTTCACCATAGTAGTTGTAGTTTTTCTCATTCGTTTATTGCCATTTGATTTCTGCTTATATCTGTTGGGCCTTTGTACTTTGATTATCTTATTTATCTATGGTAGTTAATGCTCCTTTCTACCATGACTTTCTTCGCTTTGTTATTCCTCGTTTTCATATTGTTTTTGATATGCTTGCCCCTATCTGACCTTTTGTCTTGTTTTCCTCTTTTGAGCCGAGGGTCTTTCGGAAATAGCCGCCCTACCTTTCAAGGTGGGGGTTAGGTCTACGTACACTATACCCTCCCCAGACCTCACATGGTGGGATTCTACTGGGCATGTTGTTGTTGTTGTCGTCTAAATACACACCCCAATTTGAATTCTATAAGATATTCTACCCCTACCTATGGGAATATCACTTACCCGCAGCTAAGCAACCCACTGCAGTATAATGGCAAGGGAACTCGTAATGAGTGATGAAGCACGAAAAAGGATATTCTTCGAGACTGAGCACAAGGACATCCTTAATTGAAGGATAATCATGATCTTAAGTTTATGTTTGCTTGTTCCAAAGATTATACTGGAAAGGCACTTAGGATTATGGCCCAAAACAGAATTTATCACCGACATGGAATTCCTTTCCAATAATATCTCAAGGCACGGGGACAATAGGTGAAAACTTACCTAAACCATATTGCAATTTTCAGGCATTAGTAACCTTTTCATGGGAAGCGCACATGCGCAGAAAAAAGAAATCACTTAAAAAGGAGGAGAAAGTAGGGCCATCAAAGTAAAACTCAGTTACAGTCGAAGAACCAAATCTGAACAAGTATCCTACTAAGTTTTAGTAAACAGAATATATATCACCTTCCTTCGGCTGAGTTCATGCTCTGGCAGTAAGCATTGCTTTACATCCGATAAAAGTTCCTTTCCCATGCATACTATTGAGCTAAATATTCCTTTCACCATGAAGTGCGATAAATATGACACAAAATCCATAGAGAACAACATATAAAACCAGCCATAAATAATGTTGTTCCATTGGAAAACTCCAAGCATTTGATTTCCTAAAATACAGAGCTCAAAGCACCGAAATAGGAAGCAACACTTCACAAGATGCAGCACGACAAATAAAATAAAGTAACTGTCACATCAATCAAACTTCTACTACAATTACAAATGGAGCTGCATATAGTTTCTAAACAATCTATATTCTTAGACCTTGTGATTTTTTGCAATTCAGCTATCAGCCGGTGAGTCCTCTATCAATGTAATTTCACTTATATTTGTTTGAAAGAGGTTGCTAATTGCACAAAATAGCAGTAGGCTTATGAAACCTTGATATTAACAGAAAATCAGACACCTCAGGTTTATCTTAGCAGCACCCACATATCTGATGCAAAAGTAAATACCATCCAAATGCAAAGTAAATACCATCCAACAAGATTTTAAAGTGTTGATATTTAAAAATTATGGGGCAGAGCAATAACTTTTAACATCACAAAAGCAGAGCACGATTCTAATATTATCAAACACATGTTCAATGAAGCAGCAAGTAGCCACAGAACTGGATGAACCTCAAACTATTAAGCATACTCGAGCAAATGCAAGTCATGAAAAAACGATACATATACGAATAGCATGAAATTTTCCATTCTTTAACAGATGTCATCAAGTTGAGGCAAATACCCCAAATAATCCAATATATAAGTAGTTGCAAAATCCACCTAAATTGTCCTTGCCACATAAATAGTTCAGCAAGATATCAATATCCCCAACATATCCTAAACAAATAGAAAACTAAGGTTCCTAAAAGAACATATGGAAACCATATCGAGAAACATTCCATGCTCAACCACACCAGGAAGCCTCAAAATTGCATCACTAGCAGCTTTCAAATCACCCATATCACTCTTGAAATACAAGTCAATAATATAATTCCCATTATCAGTAACATAACATTCACCACTTTCCACATTTACCCTCAACTTCCCAACACAACCAGCTTCAATAAAACACATTTCCAATCTTTTCAAAGTAAATTCCCAACAAAATGGTACAATCTCAACTGGCATAGCAAGACCTGTCCCACCTAAATGACTAAACAACTTTGACTCATCCACAATAACAATGAATTTCTAAAGTAAATACCATCCAACATGACTCTAAAGAGTTGATCACTTGATCTTTGAACATTATAGAGCAGAGCAATAGTTTTAACATCATAAAAGTAGAGCTTCAATTCTAATATTATCAAACACATGTTCAATGAAACAACAAGTAGCCACGGAACTAGATGAACCTCAAAACCATAAGCATACTCAAGCAAATGCAAGTCATAAAAATATTAAACATACATAATAAGTAGTGACTATCATGAAATTTTCCAAAAGTTGAGGCAAATAATTCAATATATAAGTTATTGCAAAAAAAAAAAAATTGTCCTTGCCACATAAATAGTTCAGCAAGATATCAATACCCCCAACATATCCTAGTCAAAAAATAGAAAACTAAGGTTCCTAAAACAACATTAACCTTAACACTACTTATTAGTCACGGATACGCCAAGCTTTCCAGCAACAATCACAGTCGTCGCCATATCGAGAAACATCCCATGTTCAACAACACCAGCAAGCCTCAAAATTGCATCACTAGCAGCTTTTAAATCACCCATATCACTCTTGAAATACAAGTCAATAATGTAATTCCCATTATCAGTAACATAAGGTTCATCACTTTCCACATTTACCCTCAACTTCCCAACACATCCAGCTTCAATAAACAACATTTCCAATCTCCTCAAAGTAAATTCCCAACAAAAAGGTACAATCTCAACTGGCATAGCAAGAGCTGTCCCACCTAAATGACTCATCAACAATGACAATAAACTTCTAAAGTAAATAACATCCAACATGACTCTAAAGAGTTGATCTCTTGAACATTATAGGGCAGAGCAATAGCTTTAACATCATAAAAGTAGAGCTTCAATTCTAATATTATCAAACACATGTTCAAAACCATAAGCATACTCAAGCACATAAGCATACTCAAGCAAATGCAAGTCATAAAAAATATTAAACATACATAATAAGTAGTAACTATCATGAAATTTTCCAAAAGTTGAGGCAAATACCCCAAATAATTCAATATATAAGTTATTGCAAAAAAAAAAAAATTGTCCTTGCCACATAAATAGTTCAGCAAGATATCAATACCCCCAACATATCCTAGTCAAAAAATAGAAAACTAAGGTTCCTAAAACAACATTAACCTTAATACTACTTATTAGTCACGGATACGCCAAGCTTTCCAGCAACAATCACAGTCGTCGCCATATCGAGAAACATCCCATGTTCAACAACACCAGCAAGCCTCAAAATTGCATCACTAGCAGCTTTCAAATCACCCATGTCACTCTTGAAATACAAATCAATAATATAATTCCCATTATCAGTAACATAAGGTTCACCACTTTCCACATTTACCCTCAACTTCCCAACACAACCAGCTTCAATAAACAACATTTCCAATCTTTTCAAAGTAAATTCCCAACAAAATGGTACAATCTCAACAGGCATAGCAAGACCAGTACCACCTAAATGATTAACCAATTTTGACTCATCAACAATAACAATAAATTTTTTACTAGCAGCTTCAACCATTTTTTCTCTTAATAAGGAACCACCTCTACCTTTAATTAAATTCATTTGTGAGTCCACTTCATCAGCACCATCAATAGCTAAATCAACAATAGGATGTTTATTCAAATCTGATAAAGGTATACCTAATTTAACAGCTTGTTCATGTGTAATACTTGATGTTGGTATACCTATAATGTTGTTTAATTTACCAAGATTTAATAATTCTGCTATTCTATCAACAGCATGTTTGGCTGTTGAACCTGTACCAAGACCTAAAACCATACCTGATTCAACAAATTCAACAGCTTTATATGCTGCTATTTTTTTTAATTCATCTTGAGATAAAATTGAAGGTGATGGTGTTGGAGAAATTAACAATGATGGGTTCAAAGTTTTGGCCTTTTTTTCAGACACAAAGAAATGTGGGTATGCAATGGCCATTTTTTTTAAATTGCAAAATCAAGAATCAAGAGAAAAGATTAAAGGTTTCAACTTTAATGTGTATTGTAGGCTAGAACATTGGTATAGAGAGATAAAGAGGAGATTTAGGGCTAAAAGAAGTGAAGTGAGGTGAAGCAAGAAAGTAGGAAAGGGGTATATATAGGAAAGGTAAAGAGAAAAAAGTGAAAAGAAATGAGAAAAAGAGTTGTGGGGTTGGTGATAAATTTTGAAAATGGAGGGGTGTTTATGGCTTTATGGGGAAAAAACATGGGTATGCAATGGCTATATTTCTAATTGCAAAATCAAGAATCAAGAATTGAATAATTGTTGACAAGAAAAAGAGATAAAGGTTTCACCTTTAATGTGTATTGGGGGTAAGGGGTTAATGGGTATGTTTGATTTGTAGGCTAGAAGATTGGTAAGGAAAGAAAAGAGGAGATTTAGGGCTAAAACATGTGAAGTTGGGGTTTGTAGAAATCTTGAAAATGAAGGGGTGTTTATGGCTTTATGGGGAAAATAGGGTCTTTTAAAAGAAAAGGACAGAAAGATTATGTATGGGATAGATTCTCTGAATATGAAATCGTGTGGTGTGTAGTGACTAAGAATGGAATTAGTAGAATTAGTAACAATTTCTAGAGAAAAAAATCAGAAAAAAGAGTGGTGGGGGTGGTGAAGAAATCTTGAAAATGAAGGGGTGTTTATGGACTTTATAGGGAAAAGAGAAGGGGAAAGGGTCTTTTTAAAGAAATGGACTTTATGTATGGGTTAAGATTCTATGAATATGAAAATCTTGTGGTGTGTAGTGACTGCAGGATCAGAATTAGTAACAATTTATGGAGTGGAAAGAAAATAAGGAGGAAAAAGGAGGCGCACGGGGGAAGGAAAAGCGCAAGACAGCTAAGAAAGCGCGAAGGTGGGAGCGAGGATTGGTTGGATGAGGAGACATGAAATCTTTGTGACACAAACAAAATCTAGTTTAGTTAAGAAAAAGAAATTATTATAATGGTCAAAATAGTACTCCTTTCGTCTCATAATAAGTGTCACCTTAATTAAAAATACTTTACTAAAAAACTAGTAATACAATGTGAAGTTTACCAAATTATTCCAATATAATAAAAATAAATTATTTTTTACCTTTTGATTAGAAATCGCGAGAAAGTAAACCTTTTGATATTGGGAATCCAACAATATCAAGTTACTATGTGGCTTTTTCCAATCATAATTTAGATGTTACTTTATTGTCTAAGGCTAAAATTGGAAAAAAACAAGTTAATTTATGTTTTGGTTTCATAAGGTGACATTTATTATGGGACAAAAAAATTTGGTTAAGGTAACACTTATTATGGGACGGAAGGAGTTAATTTATGGGTTTGATTTATTTTGGTCTTTAATAAATAACACCTAATAAAGATGGTCCTTAATGTATGGCAAAACTTAACAGTCTTTAACCCTAAAACTAACATTGCTTCACAAAATCATTATTGAAAAAAATAATGATAAAAAGCACACCTGAATTATCACTCTTTTTTGAGTTTCACATCTCAACTATCAGTTATTCCTTTTTCCTACCTGAATTGTCATCATCTACTCAACTAGCTAGGTGTGCTTTAATATATAGATGGTTATAGTTTAGGTAAAAAAGGATAATAACTGATAGTCGGGTGTGAAGCTCGCGAAAAAAATAATAGCTTAAGTGTGTTTTGAACCATTAACTCTTATTAAAATAAACTTTGTTGTGCCGGAGAACGATTCTTATTTCTCTCCCTCTCCCTTTCTCTAGATTTCCACTTATAGGGAGAATTTTTATATTTATTATTTCAATAATTGTTTATATTTCTCGTGAGTGAGAGAATTGAAAGGAAGGTTTTAATTACATTATTTACGTTTTAGAATCCAAAATTAGTAATGGAAAGAAAGAAATTTGCAGTTTTTCTATGTGCATAGGATTCATCATAAGTGAAAAAGAGATAATGGGAATTACTTTGGAGTTTTTGTGCGAAGGTAAAATATGACACGTGTTTCACGTGCCGTGGCTCACCGTGAGGAGGGCAGACTTGCACCAATTGTCGACGTTCCCATTAACTCAACTCGGCCAGTTTAATTCATGATACCCACATTCATTTGTTCCTTCATCAAGTCCATCTTCGATTGTTTGTTTTAACTACAATATATTTGAATATATTTGAAACAACGTTATTTTTAGGATTAAAAACCAAATACGTTAACATTTATCAGACATTAAGAGGACCATATATGTTAGGTGTTATACATCAAGGACCAAAATTAGCAAACCCCATACATTAAAGACCATTTTGATGATTTCTCTTAAGAATAAAGAGCATAATTTGAGGGCTGCGATAATTTTTACAAATACTAAGTTAGATGGGGTTAGATATTTATGTTTAGTCCCTCGAAAATATTTTTTTCTTCAGTCACTAGCTTCTATTATAAAACAGCTAAAAAGAATTTCTTGTGTTGATCTTTTACATATTATAGTCCATAGAGTAAAATGTATAACTAAAGTTCTTAGTAAAATTTTGTATGTATCAGTTTTATCATTCTATATTTTTATCAGAAGAGCCAGGAGGAGGAGGATGAGGAAAAATAAGAATAGGAAGAAGAATAAGAAGCGCAATTGGTACAAGACAAGAAGAAGAGGCGCAAAAGAAGGCAATAAAACTAATTGCTCTTCTCTACTCGATTATTGAAGGTTTTTCATCGCAATGCTCGAATAGCCTTACTATAGGACATATCTATAGGGAGCAGAATTCTCTAGCAAACAGTTTGGAGACTCTAGCAACGGGCTAGGAGCCACTGACTTCTCTCTGACATTTTTGGGATCCACCACTAGCAGTTATCAACGTTTTGTCAAAGGATCAAAGGGGCGAGCCAACAATGCGTATGATGAACTCATCAACTGCTGGACAAGCATCGATGCTGCTTAGTAATAGTTCTACTGCTGTAGATATTTCTAATTTAACTACTAATATGCAATTTGTATTATGGTGGCTCGGCCACAATAATATGCTCCCTTGTAGTTGTTTTGCTAAATATATAATAAGGATCTGAATTACCAAAAAAAAAAAAAAAGTCAATACCATAGTGGTTAAAATTTAAATACATTGTAAATTGCAAATATGTTTTAAACAATAATCTTAAAAGTGGTTACCCAATGCCATTTCTACTAGTTTAGTGGACCGAATTTTGGTCAAGTTCTTTTCGGAGTAGAAGGCCTCATAGGGCCCGTGACTCAATGGGTTGGGTTGGGCCAAGCACGCTATAAGGGAAAAAGACACAAATAGCCATTGGCCCAAGAATCTTAAATGACATTTTTTAGCTTTTTCAAAATAATTTTATTTTCTAGTCATTTTCAATTAAATCCAACATATGTCTATAAACTGTATCATTGTTGTATATGTATCAAAATATATGTAAAGAAACTGTATCATTGTTGTATAGAAGATATATCACAACTATAAACGTATATAAAAATGTATCATATGTATAGAAAGTATATCATTATCGTATAGGATATGTATAGAAATATATCATTGTTGTATAATTTGCATATAATAAATGTGTAATCAATGTATAATTAGAAAATGTATCATTGGTGTATATTTCTGTGTAATAAATATATAATGAATGTATACTTACTAATTATACACATATTATACATGTTTTGGCATATTTTTTGAAGGATCAATATGATTATTATTTTTTTTGGTCGATATAGTCGCCACAAATAGTCCTGTTCTTTTTGTAGTGAACTTTTAGTGACGACTTTTCATTCTTTTGCGATAAAGTCGACACAAAAAGTCTGATTTTTTTTTATTTTTATTTTTTTTGTAGTGAATGGGTTGGGCTAGCTCTTGGCATTAATTTGGGCGGAACGGCCAACTCAGGTCGTTTGCTTAAAATCGGGCCTTTTTGAGCCTTTTTTTTTCCTGGTGGCCACACCTTGGGGCGAATCCACCCTTTAAGGTGGGGGCGGCATGGCACCCGCTTGATTAATAAATTTTTTATATACTTATGTTCGTAATTTGCGCAATTAGTTTAAATATTTTATCCGTCACCCCAATCGTAAATTAGACAAAGGTGCCACGGCTGGTAGATACAAGTTTGAATATATCTTGAACATTTTTCGACTCCCGTTTTTCTTTGCGATTTTTACTTCCTTTGTACCAGTAATTCTCTTTTCGGCCCTCTCAATTTTCTATTTATCTTTTTATTATTTATATTGCCTTTCTTGTTTTCTATTATTTTATCTGTGATCTCTAGTGAGAACACACAAATAGAAACTTCAAAATCTCTTAAATTAAACATTTCTCTTAATCTAAAATCTGTGAGTATTTAAATGGAGAAACTTGGATCTCAATGGGAATTTTGGATTGAGATCAAAATTCAATTTTTTTTTTATAATGTCTTTTGTTTCATACTCTCTCTGTCCATGTTTACTTGTCTATATTTGACTTGGGACACTCGTAATAAGCAATAAATAAAATGAGAAATGAATTGAAGTACTTAATAATAAAATGAGAAATGAATTGGAGTACATATAATTTCAATTTAAATCACTTTACTACTTAAATTGTGATGGAAATTTCATAAGCACTGGTTAGAAAAAACATAAAATTTATGATTTATTTTTGAGAACTTGTAGTTTATCTAATTCTACATTTACTTATGGGGTGTATTTACCTATTGAAGAGTTTTTCTATTATTTTTTCTTAGTTTGATTGGTGTAATTCCCTTATTGAAGATGTTATTTTACTTGTGCAGATTCATTTTTAATATACATAAGAGATGGAAGTCCCTTGGTGAAAATGTTGATTTTACTTGTGTTGTTAATGGGTGTTAATGAGTGTGATTCTTTGTTTAAGATGCTAATTATGTTCGTTTCTTAATTTTTGAGAGGTAATTTTCATATTTTCAAATAAAACAAGCCTATTAAGTTGACCCGAATAAATTAAAAAGAGACGGATCCAATCCAAATATATGTTCCTAACAAGATGTACATTGAAGAAAATTGTGGCGTCTGTCACTTTCAAATCCTAGATCCGCTTATGGTACTTTTCCCAAGATATAATTGGTTTCATGTGTTTTTTTAGTTGCCTAATTTTATGAAGTTAAATTTTATATTGGTTGAAATATATAAATACAGAAAGTAAAGTGTTGTTGCCACCAATAATTTGCTTCTTCAGGTTTCAATGATTGAAGGTCTAACTCTCTCGCGCACAAAAAGAAAAGAACTAATTAGCACACAATCAAAGATTTCACGTCATGAATGGAAATTTAAAAAAAATCATAAAAAGTTCAAAAAGAAAATCAATTTTAAATCCATATCTCTACACACTCATATTACAATTATATATAAGCACGGTAGGAAGACGAACACAACTCCTCCAGCTTGTATCATAAACTTTACAAATCGTATACGCCATGCATGCTTGTACCATAAGGTATATAACTTGTGCATTTTATCCAACTATTTTTATATCCCACGTGAACATATATATGTCATATTACTTAATATTTATTCTATTCTCATGTATAGACGTATGCACTTCAATTTTAATTCTCCGACACATTTATATCCTCTAGGCACTTTTACTTGTTCACTTTTGACTTTTTGCATTCTTGCTGAATATTTATTCTCTTCTCATGTATAGACATATGCAGTTCAATTTTAATTTTCCTGCACAAATTCATTTCCTCCGTGCACTTTTACTTGTTTACTTTTGACTTTTGACTTTTCGCGTTCTTGCTGAATATTTATTCTCTTCTCATGTATAGACATATGCAGTTCAATTATAATTCTCTTGCACGTGGTCATATGTTATAGTATTGAATATTTATCTGTTCTCATGTATACACGTATGCACTTCAAATAAGGAATACAAGAAAAAGGATAACATGTATATTTTTAGAAATATGTACGCCTATAATATATGTGTAGTCGTTATCTTTACACACAATCAACATAATTGAAGTTTCAGACTAATTAATAATTACCATATTAGTTTCTTTCTATTGATATGTTAACGTGGACAAGTAAAAGTAAATAGAGGGAGTGACTTTTGTCCCCGTTTTCCTTCTTTGTCAATATTTTAAACGTGAAGAGAGGACGACCAATAGCAATACAAATTTGTACCAAAAGTTATTTTAATTCTCCTACACATAACTTGTTTCCTTTTGACTTTTTACGTTCTTTCAGAATTAATAAATGGAGTATATATTTTATCATAATATCCATATTTATTGGTGCATAGTCTCAATAGCCTCAGAAAATGATTTGAAAATGAGTAATTAATGTGAAGGGTAAAATAAGATTTTTTTTTTTTTTACTTGATATGTTAACGTCGACAAGTAAAAGTGAAGGGAGGGAGTGACTTTTATTCTCGTTTTCCTTCTTTGTCAATACTTTGCTTATTTACTCTCCTTTGCAGTCCCTGATTATTGTTTCTTTACATTTATAAAATGTATTACTTTATATTTTCATTTCAAAATTAAAATTTGGTGATTTACGATATAACATATATCTTTCTAATTTTGATTTCTTTGTAACAATTTGTTTTATCTATAATTGTTAATATAAAAAATTATAATATATTTTTTAATTAATTTAATAAAAATATTTTATTAGTTTTGCTTTTAAAAAATCCAATATATACAATAATGATTCTTATGTTTGGATCTGAACAGTTACTCGATCGAAATGGATATCAACCCATCGGTATACATATAAGATAATAAGAAATTTAAAAGAAAAAATTTAGAATCAAAATATTAATTTTTCCTTATATTCTTACTAATTTTCTTTTTCATATCGATGAACAACTTTCATTGTCATGATAATGAGAAAAAAGTCCGACTCTTTCCATCTCAAAGACTTAAATCCATCAACTCCATTTTTCAATTATAACTAAAGTGATGGTACAAAAAATACATTTTGTATATGTTGCTATCAGGGGCGGATGCAAGAGAGGCCAGGGTGTTCACCCGAACACCCTGGATAAAAAAATACAGTGTATATATTTAGGATAAATTTCCTGTGTTCATGTACATATATTAACTTTTGAACACCCTGAACATATATTACAGTGTATATTTAGGTCCAGTTAATTTTCCGAACATTCTGAGTGAAAATCCTGGATCTGCCACTGGTTGCTATATATAATAACAATTAGAATGTTTTTAAAAGTTATTTTCAAAATACAAACCTTAAATACTGGTTAATTAAAGTGAATAGACATGTTCGGCCCGTGCATTGCTCGTTGCATGTATTGCTAGTTACACCAATAAGCAGCAAAGAACCTTTTCTAGTTCATGTTAATATATATTGAATCGTCATCCAATAATAATAAATCAAAAGAATCAATTTTAAGCTATATACATATACTCCCTCCGTCCCATAATAAGTGTGTAAACACATCGTGTCACGACCCAACAAGAGAAATCAAAGATCATCGCGACGAGTACCCGATACTTGTAGTCCGGCACCCCCCGTCATATGTCTTGTTCTTGTTACTAAGTGGCCGTATAAACACCGGCATTTTTTTTTCATAACATCGCCGATAATAGCATACATGTAACGAGTAGTAATATTCAATCCGTACCGACGTATCACACGGCGACAGAGGCAACTAGATCGTAAAACATTTGATACTAAAGAATCCGTTATGGACGAGCCTCTAACAAAATACATGCGTAATTACAAGGGGTCGATTGTCGCCGAGTTCAAGATATATACATAAGAGTAGTACCCAAGACAAAGAGATGTCTAAATTTCAACCGGAGCGATTTTTCAATGTACCTATCAATGTAAAAAGCTCCGAGAGTCGAGCCCGTCAACCGTCGACCCGCGTACAGCACGAGATGGCCCCCCCGAAGAAAAGTTAAGAGTCCCTCTCATGAATAGCTATACGAGATAAGAAATATAAGTAATACATGGAAATAATACAATGAAAATGTAACATATGATAAGCAATAACAACATGCGAGACCAGAGAGATCATAGCGACGTAAAAAGGATAATCGGGGTCGACTCACCCCGACAAAGTGTGCCTTTCAAAGCGGATGTCATGCTTGCTTATACATACTTTTGTTCAAAACATTTCGTATCATATACACGTGAAAATAACAAGTCATGTCGCCGAAATACGCTCTGGCTCGTGGCCGAATACATACGTGTCCATACCGGCATCCCGCGTCGATGTTATGACGAAGGGATGTGAATTATGTTAAATTCATGACCTTGTGTGGCAATGCGTCTATAGCGCAACATGTATCCATTCCCCAAAATTCCCCATTTTCATATACATATCATATACAAACTTCCAAAACATATAAAATGATGATAAATTCTTACCTTTTCTCCTAATCTTCCTTCTTGAATAAAGCACGTGATACGAGCAACTCACAAGAACATATAGTTTCTTGCTCCAATGAACACTCCATCGAGATAGCTGGACCCTTTTAATGTAAGGGAATGATTTTTGGAAAATTTTTTGTAAATTTCCTTGGAATATTTCTCTTCTTTGGGCCGAATGGCCTTTGGTATTTTTCTCCTTCTTTCTCGTTCTTGTTTCTTGAAAATTTCAGATAGTGGAAAAAGATGAATAATTCATCTTTCACACATGTATATATACTAGGTCCCCTTCCAATGATATTCAACCATATTGTCCCTTGTTTGGCTTGTTTTAATTTTCTATTATTATAGACGACAAAGAGAAATGAATAAAGACAAAGGGGGCCACGGCCAAGTGGCCGTCTCTTCGGTTGAAAATTCTAGCAATTCTCTTCATTTTCATGAAAAATATTTCCCTTGGTTCCAAATTTGCCCCTAGCCTTTCTCCGTATTTCCATGAGTCGTTTTGCAAATTTACCTTTTTACCCCCGGCCTTTCTTATTATTCCACGACTTTACAATTTTCCATACGCGCGACTTGTGTCACTCGCCTTGACTTACCCGAGGGTCCAAAATACGCCGGCAAGAGTGTAACATTGTGAATCGAACCAAATTTTTTTTTCTCATAATAAGTGTCACCTTAGAAAACCAAAACACAAAGTGACTAGTTTTTTCCAATTCTACCCTTAAACAAAAAATAACAAGTTAAAGTAACATCTAAATGATGATTGAAAAAATCACATAGTAACTTGGTATTGTTGGATTCTCAATGTCAAAAGGTTTACTACTTGTGCATGTTCTAATCAAGAGGAAAAAGGTTATATAGGGGTAATTTCTTAGTATGCGTATTTTTGACTAATGTGATACTTATTATGGGACGGGGAGTACTAGTTAACTAGACCCTCTTTCTTCTTCATCTTTTCTTTAACTAATAATAGGAACACCAGCCAAAAGCCCTTTAGTAAACTCTAAGAGATGAAAAGGTATAACAATAGTTGATGTGGGCACACTCAATGCAACAAGTGCAACCATGACTAAAGCCATGCTTGGCCTTGTATTCATCAACAAATATTGCAAAAATCCCATGGCTTCACAAATACTTGAATTATAATTCTCATATAAGCTTTTCTCCAAATCCATCCATTCTGCTGGTGGCTCGTAATTCTTCTCGATCATTTTCATCTCTTGAATCCTCTTTCAGTGGGACAATCATGTTTTCATCCACATATCCACCATTATAATAGTTCTCTGATCATGTGCTTCTTTTCTCATAGCCAAAGTCAATATATTTCTTGTATTTGTTGATGATCTTCTTCTTTGAGAAAAAATGGTTTTGGATGGAAGAAATGAGGTCGAAAGAATAGAAGTTGATGATGATGCCATTTTTGCAATTGTGTGTGTATACGGGTAAAACCGAGGACACGGTCATGATCGGTTTCCCGTTATTACGATTATGCTCGGGATTCGCCCGAGCATCTCACCTAGATCGAGAGCTCGAGAACGGATTAGTGCGAGGCAATAATGGAAGGACATCCGTCGCCATAACCGAAGGCCGAAATATCCGCCCTCACCCGATATTCCGTGCCAATCCCGCGACACAAACCTGTCATTCATTTGCTTTATTTAGAGTCAGATCCGTAAGGTCTATAACTCCTCTACTATATAAAGGGAGGCCCCATTCGTAACGGGGGTTGGCACTCTACCGAGAATAGAGAGAGGATTGAGATCAATAACCATAAAGAATATAGCTTCGTTCCCATTTGTTCGTAAGTTTTATTTTGTTTACATTCCTTGAAAGCTCGTGATAAAAGACATCGACCTCGTTTCCCAACCCGAGGTCCCGTGAACCCGATATTTGGTTAGATTTGATTTCTTTGACTATTCCATCGTATGTTATAACGTCCGCTTCAAATCTTTAATTGAATTTAGCCGCATATCTTTGACACCGCATATAAATTTAACCGCTACATATTTAAGGTTAAATGTCCAGCCATTGGCGCCCCACCGCGGGGCCTTAGATATTAGCGGCTCAATATAACACCGTGTTCAAACTCGATATTTTACACTTGTTCTTTAGGGTTTGATTCCACCTCCTCCATACAAGAAATGTCGGATTCACATTCGTCAACTTTCTCGTGGAACCAAGCCATCACGAGTACGACGGCGCGACGCATTGACCACGACGCCTATCCCCCCGTTAATCCTAATCAAGTCTGAGATTCATCGTAGGGAATATGTCCTGGCCGCGAGGATAACAGAGCCATGGAAATGAATGTTGATGATATAAATGTGTTATAAAGCCTATAGAATCATGGAGTATTATACGGCCACGGCTCATAATTATGGGTGAGGTGAAGGCAAGAAGAGATCATAGTGCAATTGCAAAATCGAATCATGGCATCCGATGTCGTAGCTCCATCGGAACCGACCCAAGACGTAAGTATGGAGCTAATGTGTCCCATTGAAAGGTAACGACGGACTCCTGGCAAAATATCGAATTGAAAGAATGCTCATGGAACCGACCAAACGAGTTGAATCTCATGTGAAAAGAAGATAAGAGGCGAACGATAAGCTAAAGTCGGAGAACTATAATTCGAGGGTTGATCAAATACCGGGCACTCCACCGGTTCCTTCGGGCGGGCTCGATTCAAAAAAAATTTGTTCAAATGTCGCCCCGCCGAGCGGCGCCAATGAAAATCCCCAAAAGGTTTCGCATGCCCGATATCCCGAAGTACAGCGGACAACCGACCCGAACGAGCATGTAACCGCATATACACGCGCTATCAATGGGCAACAATCTCGCCGACGATGAACGGGAATAAATGCCGTGCTACTTAAGAAATTCGGGAGAAACCCTATCGAAGGGAGCTATGCCTTGGTATCATAATTGCCCGAGCATTCGATCGATTCATTTGCCATGCTTGCCGATGCTTTCGATAAAACATTAGAAAAGGCCCACGCCGGGCTATCAAAGTCGAAACCCGAAAGTCGCATCTATTCAACGTCAAGCAACGAGACGACGAGACCCTCCGCGAGTTCGTGGCTCGATTTCAAACGGAGCGCACGGACTTGTCACCCAAGACCGACGACGATTGGGCTCGTTGTGCTTTCACCCAGTAGAGAGGGCTCAATTCAAGGAGCTCAATCACCTCGATGGAACCGAAACAAAACTTAATAGAATACCCGGCAATCGCCCGCATGGCCGACGCGCATAACAAAGCCTATGTATATCTTGGGCGTTATATAAAAATAAGTCATTTTCTATTAATCGAAGACGATAAGATTTCGAGGGCCGCTTCGGTATCGTGGCACTCGGTAAAGGAATCGATCATACGAAGAAAGTTATGGTGGATCGAGATTCTAGCATCATCCTATGATCGGTGCAGCATGTACCGTATCCGCTCGATCGAAGGAAACGGCGTAACACCGAATCGGGCAAAATCGATATTTTAAGCTATATACAAATGACCGAAGGAGCGACCGAGGTCCAAACAACCGTGAGTTGATTAACAAAAACGCTGTCGAAAGAATTTCGGGGAACAGAGAGATTCCAAGGTTATCCGAGTATAACTTTTGCGTCGATATAGCAACTTTAGCTGCGGCCGTTAGCCGGAACAAAGAAACGAGGCATCCGAGGCCCATCCAATCTAACCCGAGAAAGCGGGACAAAAGCCTTATTTACGGCCTTGTATCATCATACTCACTTGGCTTCACCTTGACCAAAGATTGCTTTCTCCAAAGGACCATTGGAGTGGCGGTCTCCGTCCATCTTCAATTTAGGGGCATCTTCGAAAATCTATCCGAGTGAGCGAGCAAAAATCCATTTTAAAACTCGGATTCCAACAAGTTCGGATAGACCGGAAGAGCCTCACTGTGGATACACACATGATCATCCCGGGAGAACCGACATGCCCGCGGGGCCGGATCGAGAGCTGACGAAGCGCACAAAGATCTCCATAACGAGGGGAAACCGCGTCCGAAGCGACGACCCCGAGGGTGCCATCACTATTCGACGACGAGGACATGGAAGGCATTGCACAACCACATAATGACGCACCGGTAATCTCTATCCTTGTCAATAATGTTAGAATTAAACGTGTCGATCGATCTGTGCACCCGATATTCTGGGATTTGAATATCATCCGCTCAAATCTTTAATTGGAGAGTCATCGAATAAATTCGGGGGTCATATTAGATCGATCGTGCCCCGCCATCCGAGTCCTCAATGGATTCAACATGGCATGAAACGACCAAACGCGAGATCACTCTACCAATCAAAGCCATGGCGAGTTGTGCAAGATCGTACGAAATTTTATGTGACAAGGTGATACGGGATATAACGCACCGCCGGGCGACCGTGGATTCATCTCGTAAGCATGGCGGTCCCTTCGACTACGCATCGATGTCGGGTTCCCGACCCGCGAGAATGTATCAAAACCGTCCGGCGATTGAAAAGCCAGTCGCGAAAGAAATGTTCGCGATCGAAGAACCGCGAAGACCGCAAAAGCTCCAGACGGATCAAGCGGGAAGAATGTCAACAGCAATTACGGAGCATCCCGATCCCGAAATCTTCGAAAGATCGAAACGGGGACACACTAGACGACGAGTTAAAGTTCGCAGTACCGAGAACCTTGTGGGGCCCGATGATTCGCCCGACGCCACCAAGTCCACCGTCGAGAGCTCGAACAAGTGACGTTGTTTGCCCATTTGCCGAAAGCGAAAGTATACTCCGGGCGTGGCCGGTGGCTAACGCCCGAGCTCGTGGGATGAATTTACTAAGTTTCAAAATTAACTCCGACCGTTTTGCTTAGTCCCATTTAGACATGACAGTATCCCACCTAGACGTGACGACATACAAGCTAAGCTTCGGATCCGAGTTTCTCCCCGATGAAACAAGCGAAGGCCGCAACCCGAGGTGAAGCATGCTTTCGTCAAAGGCGAGGTAACCAAGCTTCTTAATATGTGGTCCATTCGAGAGGTAAAATATCCGGATTGGTTAGCTAACATCAGGCGGTACCTAAAAGGGGAATAAGTTTAGAATGCGTGTAGATTATAAAGACCTAAACAAAGCCTCGTCCGAAGGATTCTTTTCCTTTGCCTAGCATCGATCGCACGATCGACGCTACCGCGGGTCGCGACACCCGAGTTTCCTCGATGCATACCCGGTACAACCAAATTCAAACGGACCCTAAGCAGACGAGAAAAGACCTCTTTTTATAACCAGATTTGGCACATATTGTTATAATGTAATGCCTTTCGCCTAAAAATGCCGGTGCAACCTATCAACGCCTAGTCAATCGAATGTTTGAACATCAACAGGAAATCCATGGAAGTTTATATCGATGACACGGTCGTTAAGTCCATGCGAGTGAGTAAGACCATTTGAAATTTTTGGCAAGGAGACTCTCAACATACTAAGGAAATACAATATGGTTAAGCTCGAACCCAAAAATGCGCTTTTGAGTCTGACGCAGTAAGTTTCTGCGCGTGTCAAATCTGGGAATCGAAATCAACCTTGATAAAATAAATCGGGAATCGAAATCAACCCGATAAAAAATAAAGGCCATCGAAGATATCACCGTGATAAACGACATCAAAGGGGTACAAAGGCTAACGGACGCATACCGTTTCCGAGTTCGTTTTCATTTCCCGTATCCTCGATAAGAGTCACCGTTTTTTCTCGTTGCTCAAGAAAAAGATGGACTTCGCATGGACCACCGAGTGTCAGACGGCTTTGGCAGAACTCAAAAGATACTTATCAAGTCCACCCCTACTCCACACACCGAAGGCGCACGAGCAGTTATATTTATACCGACCGTGTCCGAGATCATGCTCATTTCAGTAAGCGTGTCCTCGGTTCGAGAAGAGAATGGAACGCAAGATCTTATTTACTACGTAAGTGTAACTATCGTGACCGTGTATCCGCATTTGGAAAAACTCGCAGCTCGAATGCATCTAGAAAATTGAAACCTTATTTTGGAAAACTCTGCGCGTAGGGTTTAAAAACCGAATTAACCGACAACCCAAGCTCGTTATTGGTATTGGGTTATTGGATTAATCGTTGGGCCTTCAAACTTTATAATTAGCGTTTATCACCGGATTACTCAATTTTCTTATCGGGTAAACCATTAAACCGCTAAGAATTATCATATCTACATTTTTACCCCTAAATATATAAATAGCTGGAAATTTTGCATTCATAAATAGTTGCAATTCTAAAAAGAATAAAAACTTTTAAGTGTAATACATAGACTCGAGAAACGAAATCGACCGCAATTGAATCTCCATTTAATCTATTGCCATTTTCAATTCCCATTTTCAACATCCCATCATCCGCAGGAAGCCATTTTTGGTTCAAATTTAATAGTGAAAATGCTTATTCGTTATGTGTTGCTCGAGATACAAGTTATCCTTGTTTTGGCGAGGTCTAAAGAACTAAGAAACGAACATTTGTGCATTGTGGTAAATCACAAAATGTTATCTGACAGTCTGTTGTTACTCAATTTGCATAAATGATAACACTAAATGTGATGCCATAAGGGTATGATTTGTGTATGGTGCGTGAAATCAGTGTCTAACTAGGACATCGTCATTGTCACTGCATTTAATTTCCATTGTCTTTTAAATCCGATACACCGCCCGATAACCGCCCGTTAATTATTAACCCGATACGGAACCGACCGATATCTTATCGGTTGGCTAGCGGTTTAGCATATTTAAAAGCCGATAACCGATAAACCGAACCGTTAAGTGTAACTATCCATCCTATCCGCCCGATAAGCAGCCCTATTGTGACGTCGTACCCCCTAAGGAACGTCATGTATAAGCCCGAACTCGTGTCGACGGCAAAGCGTGACCGTAGAGATCGCCGTGTCAATGATATTGAGTACAAACCCGAACCACAATCAAATCTCAACACCGACAGATTTCGTAACGACTTCGCAGAGCCATGATTCCCGAGGTTGACAAGAAATGCTTCTTGCCTCGGGAACTAGCACGGGAATACGGACCCTTCATACTTGACGGTGCATCCAATGTAAAGAGGTCCGGCGGGATCGTCCTCAAACCCCCTCGTGTGATGTAATAAGACAATCTATAAGGTCCCGACTTAACTAACAATGAAGCCGAGTATGAAGCATATATGTTTAGACGCCAAAAGTTTGGGGCCAAACCCTGGGGCGATTCCCTCCTCGGTGGTCAAACGACGGACCTTCGAAATCAAAGAGGACCAAACGCGAGATACCGTGAAAGATTACAGGTTGTCCTTCGCCGGCGCAGGAACAACGGAGCACGTACCCCGTGATCGAATAACGAAGTCGACGCCCGGGCAAATCCGGGGTCGGCCGAATCGAAGGGCCGAGGTAAACTCGGAGAAACGGCTCATGCCGAGGTACTAGGAGAACAAATACATAGACTACCTCCAAACGAGGAAAGTTACCATCGACGCCAAAGAATCACGAGCTCTCCGAACCAAGGCAGGCGCTAGAGATTTTGTTTCGTCGACGGCCGCCGTACCGAAGATCATTCCATGGTCCCTTGGCCGATGCCTAGGACCGTGGGAAACCGACTACGTTCCAAGCAGTAAGTTCACGGCGGCACCCGCGGGAATCACGCGGAGTCGATTTGTTGGTGCGTAAATTGATCCGAGCAGGATACTACCGGAACGACGGACGGGGACGCCAAAACCTTCGTTCGTAAATGTAACGAATGCCGCAGGACGCCCCGTCCATACATCAACCCGGCGAGAGCTACATCCGGTCCTCTCCCCACGGCCGTTCATGAAACGGGGCACGGACATAGTGGGACCCTTGCCGTGGGCTCCAAGTAAGACACAATTTATTCTACTTATGACCGATTATTTTTCTAAGTGGGTCGGCTACTGCATTCGAGAAAGTTCTGAGTGTGAGGTCATCGATTTCATTTACGATCATATAACCGTCGATTGGGGTACCACGGGAGATCGCCCGTGACAATGGGAAACAATTCGCGGGTAGCAAGGTCAACAAGTTTTTTTGAAGAGTACAAAATTAAGAAGATCTTATCAACCCCATATCATCCAAGCGCGAACGGCCAAGCCGAGTCTACCAATAAAATCATACTGCAGAACTTAAAGAAGAGACTGGCCGGTTCCAAACACCGATGGAAGGAGGTCCTGCCCGAAGTTCTGTGGGCTTACCGCACTACGGTAAGATCAAGCACCGGGGAGACTCCGTTCTCCCTAGTGTACGGAGCCGAGGCCCTGATACCCGCGAGGTTGCGAGCCGAGCCTAAGATTCCGTTATGCCTCCGAGAACTCAAACCACGTAGCAATGGTTGTCGCTTGGATCTCGTGGACGAAAAAAGGGAAGCTGCACATATCCGGATAGCCGCACAAAAGCAAAGGATGCAAAGGTATTATAATCGAAGGGCAAACCTTAGACATTTCCAAATTGGGGACTTGGTACTGAGAAAAGTCACGCTTCATACGAAGAACCCTCACGAGGCGAAGCTAGCTCCAAATCGTGAGAAGGTCCGTACCGGTAACCGGAATAATCGGGAAGTGGTTCTTATCCGAAGACGGAGAGGGACACCGTTTGAAAAGTAACCGGAACGTGGCACACCGAAGAGATATTATTGTTAAAGGTATGAATAACTTCCCTTTTCTTTTATTCGACCTAACCATGTGCAGTGGACGCACCGAGGAAGCGAAACGGATAGACCTACGCCGCCTTAATGTCATAAGCGTAGGACGAAAGCACGTGCGCACTTTTTTCCCTTCGACCGTTTTGTCCCGAGGTGGGTTTTGGCAAGGTTTTTAATGAGGTAGCGCAAACACCGTGCTACGAATATAGATAAGAGACCGGGAACCGGGACTTCATTATACGATCAAGTAAAGTACCCGAGTCCTCATACTTCGAACTCGAATATTGGGACTACCTACTATATCACGAGTAAAGACTACGGTCTATGTATATGTAAAAGCCGAGGCTTGAACAATACAGATCCGATGTAAGGACCAAACGATCGATCGAATCGTGTCCATTTAGTTCGTTCTCGCCACCGCAACAATTACGCAAATGTATTCCCTGTGCCGGTTTCTTCAATAAAAATCTTATTTCGTTCAAAAGGATCCTATGTTGTCAAATATCGAAAACAGTCAAAAGACTACGGTCTAAATTATTGCATAAAGACTACGGTCTAAATTATCACAGAATCGTTAAGGACCACGATCCAAAAACGGCCAATGACCTCGATCTACAAATGCAAAATTATCACGATCGGGTCGCCTCTTAAATTACGAACAAAGCAAAGTGGCTAACAATTACGTGAACCAAAGCCCGATGTGGTCGTTACCGTCCGAATTTTATATTGACCACAATATGGCAAATTATAACAAAGGCATAAACCAAGTAAACAAAGGAAGAAAGAAAATACTTTGCAAAGTCAAATACAAATTTCTGCTCATTCATACACAAAAACAAGATTTACAAAGGCCTGCAGACAAAGGCCCCAAAACAAATATCCAAAACAAAAAGCGGGAGCAAAGCCCCCGAACTATTCTTCACCGTACTCCTAATCTCCATCGGCCGAATCGGTGTCAATATCCGAATCCCTCGGATCAAACACATCCTTCGATTCTTCATGCTTTTTGCTTCCTCGAGCAAACTCGACAGTATCCACACCGCGCTGGTTTGAACCTCCTCGAGGGTCATCCCACGGACAAACATCGTTCATACCGCTCTAAGATCACCGGCCTTTCTCGCTACCACGTCGGCCTTATATTGATCGAGCATGTCGTCATAGCCCGAGAGTCGATCGAGAGCTTTCCCATGCTCAACCTCGCAACCGGACATGGCCCGCCCGCCTGATCTCTCTCTCCGAGTCGGCCGAAGCGAGTGACGAGCTAAGGTTCGTTATTTGTCCTTCCGCCGACCGAAGTTGCTCCCGAGAATATCACGCTCGGCCACAAGACCGACGGTTACTTCAGCGGAGGGAATCAAGCTCGGTTTGATCCCATCAAGCTCGAATCTGAGTCGGGATCTATCCGGCCGACATACGCCGGCCCGAGAAGCGAGGCGTTAGATCGCTATTAAAGACTTATTGTAAATTTCAAAAGCCTTTACCTTCTCGCCAACTCGTCGCGTTCGCATTCTTCTCGGCGCGCTTCACTCCGAGCCGTGTCGAGTTTCAATTCTAAGCGAGGGTGAAATCGGGGAGAGACGAGATATGCTCTAATTCCTTTGTATATAAGACCTGGAGCTCGTCAACCTCCCGACTCTTAGCGTCGAGTTCTTCCTGGAGCCGACCCACTTCGAACCTAAACCGGTGGAAGCTCGCATGGTGGAGCACGGAGGCCTAAAAGTTGAAAAAGAAGGAACGGATATTAAAATAACGTTCAAAGTTAAATAAGTTGGGTAAATGTAATCCAAAATCAAGAATTACCCGATTCAACGCGTGCCGAGCCTCATTGAACAGTGCACGATTAGCTAACCTCGACTATTTTTTGTCGATCCTCTTGGGACACCAATGGATATAGATAGCTAGATATCCCAACAGGACCCGATAACATATTCATATCGGCCGACACATTAAAGGAAATCAGCCTCTTCTGACTCGGGTAGACACTTGGGGCAGGAAACGACTTCTCCGCCTCCGGGGCCTGAATTAACCCCGAAACGCTGAGCCACAGGGATGCATAGATGCTCGAAACCCGACATCCCCAGAGCCGGTATTTCGTACCCACCGTGACCGGTCGCCCTCTGCTCGGTCACCCCGCTTTTGGCTCTCGCAGCAGCGGCAGGAATGTCTACCAATGGCAGCGGAGAATCCTGTATGCAAATTATCGTTTCAGATGTGGACACAGCTTGTATCGAAAGAACGGAGCCAATACCGTACAAAGGCGGGATAGTGGTACCTTAGAACCTCGACATCGAGGAAGTTGCCCTCGATCCGCAAGGCCGCAACAGGGGCCAAGACTTCTCGAAGCAGGACCACCTTTCGACCCCGAAATATTACCCGAGTTCGGCTGAGCTTTCCACCCGCGGAGTTGGTCGCAGCAGAACCACGTAATTCATGCTCGAAGATCTCATCGATAAAACGATGCTCGCCCCAAGCCTGGTCATCATCCTCTGGATGATCCCGTAGTTGACCGACAACGTCCGCATCGAGAGTGCGGGCCGGGGTCCCTTCCAAAGAGGCCTCTCGAGTAAAATCCCTCGACCTCTTTTTAGCCTGGGGCGGGGCTTGAGATGATTCAGAAGACTTTCTTTTTCTCCTTACGATCGATCTTCCCCGACCGGGAGCATCGATGTCTTGCTCGTCGGCCGAGGCCTCAGCTTTCGGCCTCGAATCCTGGTGGCCTTTGATAAACCTGTGAAACAAAGGGGAAGGTCAGTTGTTATTTAGCCAATGTGGCGTACTGCGCAGAATAGAAAAAAAAAAGGTCACTCTAAGGAGAAGGCTTACCATGGGCCCCGGCCTCCCAACGGGACCGAGATAAACGCTCCGCCGCGCTCGGCCGTAAGTCGGCCTGGGAGCATATTTTCCCGATCCATTGGTCGAGGTCGGGGACCGCACAAAAGTTCGGACCAACGCCGCATACACGCAAAGGAACGAAAGGGTTAGGATTGAACGGTACACCGCCGAATCACATCGACATAAACTAACTTACGTTTTCGGGTTCCATTTTCTCGGAAACGAAAATTTATCACGGAATCGTGTCCGCCGTCCTGATTCGGACATACCTGCCTTGCCAACCCCGATCCCTATCTTCGTCTAGACCGGAGAAGGGCGTTTTTGCAACTCGTTTGGAGAGTTTATTCATTCCCGCTCTAAAGACACGGGTCAGACAAACGGCGGAGGTGTGGCACCGTGAACGGACGTTCGCGTTTGTAGCAAAATGCTCGAGGAACACAACAATCCTCCAAAATGATGGATCATTGGCCGAGGGTGACCTCATATGTGGTCGACCACAACCGGTCGAGTGTGGCGAAGGTGAAAGGATAAGTAAAAACGCTTAAATACCCTTTCTATGTGAGTCGTTATGGATTCATCTTGGTCGTGAATAACGACCTCCTTTCCTTTCCACCCACAATCCTCTTCGACTTGCTCGAGTTTATTCGGGGAATCGTGCACAGTATTCGTATATGTCGATCCCTCGGTCCCCCCGCCGAGAAGGTTTCTCAACCTTAAAAATCTCAACTCGTCGAATAATCCGCGTGGAACAAATCGACAATTTGTGTCCGGGAGCGAGAGGATTCACTCATGAACTCGTCATTTTGAAAATACAGGGATAAAGACGCAGATGTTTGGAGATCGAACGGGTGTTTAAGAAGAAAAGACGAAGATATTTAAGGTATGAAGGTTTGGAGGTATGAAGATATGAAGATTGAAGAAGTCGAGCAACAACGAAGGTAAAGATTTGCTTTGTAAAATCGTAAAGTGAAAAAAAAAAGAAAGGGGAAGCTCGCTTATAGAGCTCGTGGCCGAGACTCGTTAATCTTCTCGCAACCGTCTTCAAAAACGGGGTACCGACACGTGGCGTGTCGGCGGATGACGGATGGGACTTTGATCCATCCATCATGAGAAGCGTATGCGAGAAGCAACGGACAGCATCTTCGAACAATCCGAGGCATCGACATTCCGAAGAAACCCAGGTAGGATCTTCGAACAAATCCTCCACGATCTTGGGAAAGCTCGTAAATATCTCGTAAAGGGTGCTATTTCGAACCGACCCTGATCGAGTCTATTAACCGTAATCTCGGTTACGGAATGGAAATTCATGAAATACGAAATTCAAAGGTGAGCAAGATACGACGGGTTCGTTCAAAGCATGTTCTAAACGTATAAGTACGAAACACCACTCGAGGAATGCTCGATAAAGTCAAATAAGAATCAGTTACAACATTCCAAAAGTTCTTTTCCCATTTCATAAGAACCCGATCGTGCTGTGTACATCAAGACATCAAAAAAAAAAAGCCCCTATTCTATGGCCGATATTCGGAAAACGATAATAAAACGACTACATCCTGGTTTGAACTAATGAGTCGGGGGACAAGATCTCCGAGTATGGCAACAAGATGCAGTGGTAACTGATGATATCGATTAACTATCCCCACGAATTGCATCAGGGGTGGACGTGTTATATCCCGTGTTTTTGCACATTCGGGAAATTTGGACATAATGGTGATATGTAAGAACAAGGCCATGCTTTGATTTTATGTGGTGTGTATGTTGTTATTTATGGAAAATATTGACACGAGAACATTGAGAAGGCCAAGGCAAATTGGAATTTTGAAAATTAGTTTCGGGAATTTCAAAACAAGAATTTTAAGTGATTGGGCTAAAAAAAAATAAGAAAACGAGGCCCAAAGAGAGAGGGTGCCGGCCACTTATGGCCCAAACCCACCAAAGTTTGATTAAATTTTTCCATGTGCCAATTAATATAAAGGGATCATTAGCCTTAGAAGTTTCAAGAAAAACAAAGAAAAATCAAGAAGAAAAAGAAAGAAGGCAATCGGCCAAGGAAAGGAGAAAGAGAAAAAGAAAAGAAAAAAAAAATTTCTTGGAGCCTTAGTCCTTGATCCAAAAATCTTGTTCTTTGTGAATTCTTAACAAGCTCAAGACGCTCTCCGACATGGTATAATTAGTTTGGCGAAAGAGCCACGTTTATGCAAGTCGAAATTTCAAGAAAGAGGGGTGAGAATTCTATTCTTTGTGTTACGGAAGATACAGGAATGATTAGAATTGGACGAGAACTATGAAAGTGTGGTGTGTGTGTGCATGGCGTGTGTGTGTGAAGGGTGTGTTTGGTCGTGTACATAGCATGGAAGGGAGATGGATTAAATTATTTAGTATGTTAATTGTGTTGTAGAAGTCTTGTGATTAAAAAGGTTAATGGTTCTAGTTGGTATGAGAAAATTGTTGTTAAGTTGTTGCTTAAAGTATGAGATTTTATTGTAGTTTATGTATTTATGAAAATAAATTTGTAAGATGCAAATTGTTGTCGTTGTGAATGAAGTTGGAAGACAAAAACATGTTACGGAAGTTTATGTTGAAAGTTGGAAGCTTTGGTGAATTATGGTTTCGGTGGAAACTTTTGTACGATTTGTGAAATAATGTGAAATGCTTCCGAATTATGTTGAATGGTCTTGAATTAGTAAACAAATATGAAGACGTTGATATTGATGGAAAGCGTGAAGTTGGAATAATAGTTAGTGCTTTGTAGTAAAGAAAGACTAATTATGTTAATATACGTTTGATTATTGGTATTGTTGTTGTCGTTGATGGTGAAGCAGGTTGTATTAGTATACCGAGCGAGATGCCTCGGGGGTGCTATACGTATAGGGGAGGTGCTGCCAAAATTTTGGTAAACAAGTATTAAACCAAGACTGAAAGTTAAAGTCTCATGAATAGTAACTAGTAAATGTGACCATTTGCAGATTCTAAGCGAAACGGGATTGGAGATAAAGCGAGCATAAGACGTCCGTAAGGTATGTAAAGCCTACCTTCCTTCTTTTTGGCATGTCCTAGTCATACTAGGTGAAGATCGGAACCTCAGGAACAATTTTGCTCTTGGAAATCCGAGTTTGAGTTTGCATACTATTCATTCAGCGCGATTGAACTATAAACCTCATATTTGGTTAAAAGAATGCCTAACCTTCGTAACTTCCACAAATGAATCCGAATCGCTCCGAAACTTCCATAGATAACTTTATGGAGCCTAATGTTTGTAATTTATGTTCGCCGCCTCATCTTGACCCGAGGTGGGCCCGCAAGTTCCGAGACTTCCCTTATTTGATTTGTTTGGCTCATTTTCATACGATATGAAAAAGTTAAGTGTCAGCATGACGTTAAGGTCCGTTTGAAATGTCCGATAATGTTATTTGCAAGGTCGTTACTATGAATGATGCTAAAATCTTTTGAAATGATCTACGATGTGTTTTTAAGAAAATTGATAATTTAAAAGTCCGCGACTTTTGTATGTTAATTCGAGTAACTCGATACTTGTTTTGAGCCCTCCAAAGTTATTATATACGTATATGAGATTACGTACCACGGGGCCCCAGAACTTATTTTGATATGCATATGGTTTCGCACTACTCGCTCGTGCCAATGGTTATGATTTCTGCTCGCCGGTACCCGGCCGGTTTTGTGATCGTGCGCAATATTCCAAATGACGTGTTCATAGGGCCGGTTACCGTTTTCATGAAGATATGGCATCCGATATATCGATGATTTGACGTGTGTGATGTTATGACGTGTTCGGAGATCAACGGAGATTTGAAAACCGGAGTATGATGTCGTCAAAGGCACCGCCGCTGTGGGTGACCCTCGATTCTATGCATGATTTTGATTTGCCGTATATTTGCATTTCGCATTGTGTTTGATCTCGTTACTCGTATTTGTTCCGCAACTATGATTTGGATTATCGTACCTCCCCCGCTTTACATACTCAGTACTTTTTCCGTACGACCCCTTTCTTCGGGGTCGCGTTTCATGCCGCGGTACAGACGCCGGGTTAGGCGATCCTCTCGGCTTAGGCTTCCTATTCTGCTAGTCGCTCCCTTGAATCGGAGCCCACATTTGGTATATGTCTTCTCGTTATGCATACTTTGTACATTCTCGTGATCGCCGGTACGGCGGGGCCCTGTCCCGTCATATGTTCGTATGTTTGTCTGTTCTGTATGTCTGTAGAGGCCTGTAGTCATGTTTGTGGGACATGGGTCCGATTTGTTCGTATGTGATTCTGTCTTGCGCCCTTAAGCGGCCCCATATGTTACTATGGCCGATATGGCCCACATGTTTGTATGTATGTGTATGTCTGGGCGATGTGCATTCCGCCAGCTTTGATTTTGATATGATGAGTTTGCACGGGCGACCGCTTAGGGTAGCATTCGTTTCAGTATTTGTGTGATGTCCGCTATTTGCTATCGGTACGAATAATGTCTGTTGAGTCTGGAGATGTCTTAATACGACAATTTGGTTCGTAAGTTTGTTTGGGTGCCTAAGTAGGGCACCAGTCACGGCCCACGGGGCTGGGTCGTGACAGGACGATCCGGGGATATCCGGTTCAGGCAGATCCTCCTCGTCAAGCACAATCACCGGTGCGCTTTCACCCGAAGGCATCTCCCGGCGAGTTCCCATGATATGGCGAGTTCGAACTCGAGATCCAACCCCCGAATGTACAACGGAAAACTGCCGACCGCCCCTACTCCCCGGGTAGCCTCGATGGAGCATGTGCTCTCCTCCGCCGAGCCACATCGTCGGTCGCTGACCTCGCCCTGGGAGCCTTCCTCGACCGAAGTCCTGGAAATCAAAAGACATTAAGTCAAGATAAGATACAGTGTAATAGAGGTCGGAGTATTCGGGACAAGGAGTTACCGTGATCCTTGCCTTTTCACCCATCGGGTGCCATGCTTCTCCAAGTACGCCCTAGGCTATGAGAAGCCCTGAGAAGGGCCATCACCCACTCAAAGATAGCAGCCTCAAGTACGGGCTCAACTGGAGTCGGTGAAGGGTTCCATACTTCGGGAAACTCGACAGGAGAGGGGCGGTGCAGTTGAACCGTGCGTATCATCACAAATCGATTCAGCCACCCCCTGTCGTAATCATCTTCGGGGTCAATGAGACTTCGGCTTCCCCTGGGAATCAACTGAACGATCCCCCCTCGGATCACCCGAGGTACATATAAATGGAGTAAGTGGTCGAGGGTAAAAGCCACCCCGGCCGCATCAAGCACTTCTCAATACGTACACACAAGCCTCCGCATCTGGGTGGGCTATCTGTCCCAGACATACTCGATATCTACGGCAGAAGCCCTCGATTATCCTATGAACTGGAAGGACGAACCCTATGGCAAAGGGGTACGTGTACACCAACGAATAGCCAGGAACATGATGAGTTATTCTTACACCACTCCCGACAGGGCGAATATCAACATCCACGCCTAGATGGCAATCTTCCCTAACCACGGTAATGGCGCTGTCATCAATAAGAGATTCGAAGTTCTCTACCGGGTCGAGATGGTGGAGAATTTTGCAGTCGTTCGCGTACCGGAACCCTCGCGGGACAATACGCGCAGCAGCATTCTAACTCCCCCGTCTAGATCTTCGCTCCTGGCCCGATGGTAATGGACGAAGATGACCTTCACCCCGGGTCAAGAACGGAACATACGCCATGGTTATAGAATGTTTTCCTTAACGTAGTTTGAAAGGAGAAACAAAGGTAGATTGGAAGAAGTATAGATGCAAAGGAAAGGATGGAAGTACGGGCTTTATATGAGAAGATTTTTGGGTCCCGTAGCGTATCAAGAATTCTCGATCCATGGAGGATTCCCGTAAAGATTTGGCGGTCGGCTAACAATGACTCTAGCGTCTGCAGCAATGTTTGACTTACAGGTTCCACTCCCCGCCGTCAATAAATGCGCCACGAGAAATGGGGGGACTATCTGTATACGGGTAAAACCGAGGACACGGTCATGATCGGTTTCCCGTTATTACGATTATGCTCGGGATTCGCCCGAGCATCTCACCGGGATCGAGAGCTCGAGAACGGATTAGTGCGAGGCAATAATGGAAGGACAATCTGCTGCCATAACGGAAGGCCGAAATATCCGCCCTCACCCGGATATTCCGGCGCCAATCCCGGCGACACAGCTGTCAACAGATCATTTGCTTTATTTAGAGTTGTACTAAGTCTGTAACTCCTCTACTATATAAAGGGGAGGCCCCCATTCAGAAAAGGGGTTGGCAATTGAGAATAGAGAGAGGATTGAGATCAATAACCATAAAGAATATAGCTTCTGTTCCCATTTGTTCGTAAGTTTTATTTTGTTTACATTCCTTGAAAGCTCGTGATAAAAAGACATCGACCTCGGTTTCCCAACCCGAGGTCCTGTGAACCCGATATTTGGTTAGATTTGATTTCTTTGACTATTCCATCGTATGTTATACTGCTCAAATCTTTAATTGAATTTAGCTGCATATCTTTGGCACCGCATATAAATTTAACTGCTTACATATTTAAGGTTAAACAGTGTGCTTTGGGAATGTTTAAGTTTCTGATATTTATAGAAGATTATCATTAGCGCTACACTACTCCGTCCGTCAATAGTTCACGTGTCATGTCTTATTTTAGTTTGTCACATAAGAATTCCATACCTTTTTATTTAAAAATAATTCAACTTTGAATTTTTTTTCTAATTTTAATGAGATAACCTATAACTACATAAATCTTTATGACTTATTTAAATTATAAGTTTTATTTATTATTTAAATTTCATGTCCAGTCGAATACCGCTATATAAGTTGGGACAGATGGACTAAAACACTTTCTTGGAACCAACATAGATTGTGACGGAATAGTTGAGATCCCTCCACCCATAAAAACAGAAAATTATTTGTTTGGACCGTCGGCGCTCTCAAAAATGGACCTTGCCGTGCGCGATTCAAATTTAATCAGGCTCCAAATAAAATGACACTTTCTTGGAGAAATGTCTTAGCAAATAAGGAACGAGGCAAAACCGTGTCAGCACACCTCCACTTGTGCGTGTTTTCCAATCTGTTTGAAGAAGAAACAACCAATAATGAGCAAGTGGCACCAAGTCATATCGCAATTCGCATGTACTTGAGGATTTAGCGTGAAGTATGGATTGCATGCTCCAAAAAGCATCGCAATCTCATGATAATTAAGTATCCAATTAAGTTATACTATTCCCTCCGTCCCATAATAAGTGTCATCTTAATTAAAAATATACATATTAAGAAATTAATAATGCAATGTAAATTTTACCAAATTACCCCCATATAATAAAATAAATTACTTTTATCTCTTGATTAGAGCATGCACAAAAGTAAACCTTTTGACATTGAGAATCCAATAATACTAAGTTATTATGTGGCTTTTTCAATCATCATTTAAATGTTACTTTATTGTCTAAGGGTAGAATTGAAAAAAAACTAGGCAATTTATATCTTGATTTCCTAAGGTAACACTTATTATGGGACAAAAAAATTTGACTAAGGTAACACTTATTATGGAACGGAGGAAGGACATGATATAATGTGGTATAAATATTTCTGACATTATTTCTTAACTTGACATGTGAAGCAACTTAATAAGTTACTATTATTTTTATTAGATTACTAACTAACTACTTATAAACTTGGTAGTATAAAAGACAAAACATGCATAAGACTTGAACTCAATCTCATGTATTTATGAGATCACCCTCCTAACATAAACTCAATCTCATGTATTTATGATCATCTTCTAACGCTATATATTTATTTAATTTAATGATATTTTAATTTTTTTCTTCATGTTTTTAATTAGTCAATTTTTTTTAATTAAAAAAAAGTATTTTTATTCAAAAATAAGAGTTAACTTATGTATTTAGCGAAACAAGTCACTTTAGAAGGCACTATTATCTTTACTATTTATACCCTAATTAGTACCAAACTCCATGCACGACATTAATTCCTCCTTCCATAATTATAATCAGATATACTATATTTGTTGAAGCAAATATCATAAGTATCTACTACTCCAATATTTTCAGTGTTGGACATTATGTAAAACTATTTCTTCTAGAACAGCTTCTCACGTTTTAATAAGGTCTTTTTCTAGAAATGCTTTTTGTCATATTATTAAATATGGTCAAACTAATTATACTAATTCTAGAAACGAATTTGTAGATACAAATGTTCTTATGATCAATGTGTTCTAAGAAGAAAAAAGAAGAAGAACTTTTCAAAGAAAACGGGAGAAATGGTCACTTTTTAAATCGTTTGATACCAAAATATATAACACCGTCAGAGATTTTGAAGGCATATATATAATCTCACTTTCAACGGCTGTAGATGCACCTACAGTTTAGTGCTGGATATTACTTTAAATTAATTTGTTATCTTTGGCTTGACTTTTGATGATTTGATGACCAGGACGGCTCTTTTTATTTTATTTATTCTTAGTGACTTCCAACAGAATCATCAGTTCTGGAATGATGTGCTAAGCTCTGGTACTGTACACTTTTATTTGTTTATTATACAAAAAATAAATATTCACTTTTACTTATTCATTTTAAAAAATCAAGATATAATTTATCACTTTTTTTCCTATTTTACCCTTATTATTAACTATAGTCATCTCCCAATGCATTTCTCAAGACATTGAATTTATTATATTTAAAGGGTGATATAATAAACTTTACATTCTATTTTTGGCTCTTTAATAAGCGTGCCAAGTCAATAGAAAAGGATACTAGCTTTCTCAATTATAAGTAAATTTGGATTTTAATCCTTATAATATATAATTATAACCAACACATTTGATCTTGATCACTTAATTTTAATGTGTATTTTGATCTTTTTATATAAATTATTATTATATTTGAATGATTTTTAGAACTATATCACCAATATCACCATCAAATATAAAGTAACAGTACAAGCTTAATATAATACTTGTTGAATTAAGTGGTGGAACAATTACGTAATAATTATGGTAAATTGTAAATAATCACAAATAAACACATCAAAAAGACACTTCGATTAATTGAACTTTAAATGTGCTTAGTCAGATAACACAAAGATTAAATTCAGAATTTATGTTAGTATAACTAAAGAACCAATAATGTGATTAATTAATTATTTATTAGATTAATGTAGGTAAGAGAGCTGTTATTCCCTCCGTCTCAAAATAATCGTCATTTTAGCAAAAAAAACTTTGTCCCAAAATAATCGTCACTTCCGGGAAATTCAAGATAAAATTCATGATGTTTAATTACGCCTTAATATTAAAGGTTATTCTCTTTAATATTCCTCAATTCTAAAAAAAATCCTAATAAATAAGGTAGATTAGTAAACTAAACATTGTATTTATTGATTTCTTAATGAACGTAATTTTTGCTATCACGACACTTATTTTAAAACCGAGAAAGTGTATTATATATTGCTGTATCACACACTGTCACACAGATGTTTCCCGGTAAGAAACTTTATTAAGATAAGGCAAAAGGAGGAAACTTTTCAATGATTGGCACAATTTCCTTCTCTGTTGTTTCTTGCTGCTTTGGTATTATATACTGCAGTTCCAAGCCTAATTAGAGGGTTATGTAGTATTCAGTTTTTATTTTTTTATTTTTTTAAATTCATCTTTATTGTCTCGAGAAACATTAAACTATAGAGTCACTGTGAATTTTCAAAGATTGAGAAGTGAAGGTAGCTAGGGATTTTTTATTGAGAAGATGATTCACTAAATGCCGTCCGCTACGATGTGGAAGCTGAGGGGGTACTTCACGCACAGTATAAAACTATATTAATTTGCGTAATTAAATACAGCATGTAATAAATAAAGATATCATAGCTGAATGATAAACTTTAGGTGTAAAACACGTTATGCACTTTATACCACTACAAGCAAGTAGAGAAATGACAATAAAAAATTTAATATTTAACAATAACTTAGTTTTATTGTTGGCAAAGAATTTTTTTGTTGCCAAAGAATTTAATTTTATTGTCATAGTATTGATTATTGTTGCAAAAAATACTTTTGGCAAAAAAAAAAAAAAGTTGTTGCGTTGCACGTTGCACGTTAAAAAAAGTCTACGAAAACAAAAAAATATTGTTGCTAAAAGTACTTTTTGCAACAATAATCAATCTTTGGCAAAAAAATAATTTTGTTGCCAAATATATTTTTTCTTGTAGTGTAAATAAGCTTTTGTTAGAAGACAACAATATATGAAAGCAATAACAATTAAAAGAAAGAACATACAATTTTACGTGGGAAATCGTCACCAACTCTTATTATTTCTCAATGATTACAAAATACAAAATAACGAATAAGCACAACTATACATGTGATTATTCGTAAAAGTGAATTCCTTAACCTGACTTAAAAGGATGGAGAATTATTTTAAGATGAATTGTTCGTTATTACTCCATTCATTGCCAAAGTCTCGAGGAACCGTCATAATATATATTATGACAGATGACATTCCTTTTGTGTGTTTATGTGTTTCTTATTGTTCTTTAATTTTTCCATTACATGCATCGCGATCCAGAAAGATGAAGAAATAAGAGGAACCGTGAAAACTGAATTCACATCTAGATTTTCTCATGTAATATTTGGCTTTGGTGGTGTGTGCCGTTTACCAAGGAGTACAGTGGGATGAATGAGATTCCTTCACTCTTAATCAAAGATCTCAATCTCAAGTCTCGAAAATAAAAGAATTCCTGATAGAGAAATGTCTCCAAATGAGTCCTACATGGCACAAATTTAGATTAATTGGATTAGCAGTTTTCAAATACTAGATAATGGATATAAAAAAAAGTATGCATTCTTAAGAGTCAGCTACGCAAATGATAGTATTATAAATTATTTCAGAAGTTAAAAGGAATAAGTAACTAATCTTTATAAAAAAAAAAATAAAAAAAATTACAACCCGTATCTATGAATATTTAAGAACCTTTGCCCAAACCAGGCACAGCTTACACATCCAAATACAGTATTGAATAAAGAATGAAAAGAATAGAGCTTTTTTGTCCTAATGTTTGTAGTATCAATGTACACATAAAAGAAGAAACTATGAAGGGGAATTTTTAATGAATATGTAGTCCAGCCAAAACCCCTTTTGCTAACTCTAACAAATGAAACAAAATCACAGCAGTTGAGGTCGGCACACTTAATGCAATGAGTGCAACCATGCCCAAAACCAAACCTGGCCTTGTATCCATCAATTGGGCCTGCAATAATCCCATTGCTTCACAAATATTCAAATCGTAATCCGCGTAAAGGCTCTTTTCCCAGTCCATCCATTCAGCAGGGGGCTCGTAATTCCTCTCAATAATCTTTATCTCGTGAATTCTCTTTCGAAGGACTATCAAGTTCTCATCTACAAGACGCGAACCATTGTAGTGGTTCTTATCATGTGCCTCTCTTTTCATTGCCAGCGTTGCAGTACTTCTTGGAGCTCTTGATGACCTTTTTGGTGAAAATTCTGAAGGAAGAAGCAGAGAAGAAGTGAATGATGTCGCCATTTTTGTGTTGAGGAATGAGTCTTGAGTTGTAGAGTTCTTTGGTTTAATAATATTGAGGTTTAAAAGTATCTTGGATGTACGTATTTATAGATATTGGCACATGTAAAAGGCTTGAGCAATACGGCATTTTAATCATATAGCCGCGTGAAATGCTAGCAACAAGAGCCAACTAGTTTGGTGCGCATTCTTAATTATCGATTGGTAAACTATATATTTGTACAAAAATAGCTTTTCAGGTTTTGGGGGAGGACTTACATTACTTAGTACCAGTTTGGGTATCAAATATTCCTTTCCCATTTTCAAATAGCTTTTCAGGTTCTAAGAAGTATTACAAATGAAATAATAATTTGAAATTACAAGTCTTCAACTTCTAATTTATGGGTGAAGTCCATGTCCAAATACAATTGTTCTAAAAGTCTCGAATACACATTTTTTTTTTCTTTTCAGTTTTTAACAAAATATTGTCCATACTTGAGTTTTAGTTCTTTGTATGGTTTCCATCGTCACAATCGTCGTTTGAAGGCCACATACAATTATCTTTGCATTATATACTAAATCAATAAATTATTTGGCCAAGCTTTTCGAGAGTCAATTTTTTTTTTCTCCAAAGTTATTTTAAAGAGTTGACGTGCTTGACCAAGCTTTTAGGAAAAAAATAATTGTTTAAAATTTTTTGAGTAATAGGTTAAGCAAAAGACTTTTCCCGGGAAACACTTTGGAACCTTGGCCAAATTAAACATAAATTGATGCTATAATATTCATAAAAGTACTTTTTAAACTAATTAGCTAAACAAATTTGCTACTTTCCAAAAGTTCTTTTTATATTATATATATATAAAAAACACTTCTATTAAAATAAATAGATTTTGATAGCTTAGCCAAACAGACTATAAATTGGGAACTCATAATATCAAAAGCATCTAGTTATATCACAGATAGTCAAAATAATTGCACTTTTTCTGGACATTATTGCATTATTATTATTATTATTATTATTATTATTATTATTTATAGAATCGTTACTCAACGGATGCAACATTTTGTTATCTTTGTCTTGATTTTTGATGATCTGATGAGGACGCGCGGCGCTTTTATTTATTCTCTGTGATTTCCAACAGAATCATTATTTCTGGAATGATGTGCTCTTATTTAAATTTAATCTATGAATTAATAATGTGGTTAATTACGTACTCCTATATATTTGGAATCTTTCTAAGAAAGAGCTGTAGCCTGTGGGGATATATCAAACAAAGATGTTTCCTAGGAAGAAACTTAATTTGTTAAAGACAGACAAAAGGTATAAATAAACACATACGGAGTATATAATTGTACAAAGGTTTAAAGTTATGTTAAGTTATTGACGACTGTACATAATGTTTTTAAACTGGTACAGCTAAAGTTGACCTATAACATGTAACTCTTCATAGCAAGCATGATATTATAATGATTTACCTGAATTTTCGTCTTTAATATATATTTTTTCTCTTATAATAAAAAAAAAAAAAAAAAAAAAAGAGAGAGAGAGAGAGACACATAGTAACCTAAAAATTAGAGTAGTACTAATTCTTAA
This sequence comes from Lycium ferocissimum, assembly GCF_029784015.1. Lineage (NCBI taxonomy): Eukaryota > Viridiplantae > Streptophyta > Magnoliopsida > Solanales > Solanaceae > Lycium > Lycium ferocissimum. Next base: position 61,811,658 of record NC_081347.1, read on the forward strand.
GCTACTATAATTAATTAAATCACATTGATATATAGTATATAATTTGTTTACACGATCAACGTGTGTAATTTAAATCCTCGTTTATTTTCAGGCTTGGAGGGGCACATTACATTATTTATTTTTCAGTTCATTGTAATTTGTACATGTCCCATTGTCACAATCATTATTTCAGGTAAGGCCTACTTTTCATAGTAAATAAGCGTTAAAAAATAAAGGGAAAAGGGTCCAAAACATACTCTAACTTTGATCGAAATTGCTATAACACACTCCAAATGTCCTTACACACATCCTCCCCCCGTCCCCGCCCCCCCCCCCCCCCCCGGACCATTTTTTTGCGTATTATTGATGGTATTATTTGATTAGACAAGCAAGTGAGCACATAAAGAAGGATTATTTGGAATTTAACATGGGAAATAGAGACGGGTTTTAAGTCCACCCTTACGCACTCAACCAACATGTGCTCAGTTGCTTGTCCATGTCACCCGTTAATACTATAAATAATACACAAAAAAAATAGTCTGGGGGGGTCATAGGACCCCTGCAAAGTTGGAGTGTGTTGTAGTAATTTCGGCCAAAGTTAGAGTGTGTTTTGAACCCTTTTCCCTAAAATAAATTGTGCTATCTTAGTTTAACGAAAGATCTTGAGGATTTTTATAATGAAAGTCTTTTTTATCTTGAGGAAAACAGTAGAATAAAATGGCAATAGCAAGAGGCACAAATTTTTTTTTCCCTGAAGAGGCACGAAATTCACTCAACGTAAGCACATATTATATATATGAGGATCTTTTTTTATAATGAAAGTTTAATTTATCAACAGGTGGAAATTTATGTACAGATCATCTAAAAAAAATTAAGTTTGAAGAGGATGCCCCAAACAACATGATAGCACTGTGTTGGGTGAAATATAAAGGATCCAACGCTGTACTAATGTGGTCGAGACACATGGCACGAAGGATGAGACTTCAGATGAGTCAGCATCGCTACCACCGGGAGAAGGTCTATGGCACGGAAGAGTTCGCAGTCCGCAGTTATTTGGACTCGACCGGCCTAACGGTCATCCGTTATTACACAGTTGGGGCGTTACAGATTCACTATTATTGCAGTTTTATGACCCTCTTTATTGCACATTATTACAATGCCTTTAAGGCTTATTATGAGCAGGGGCGTGACACATGGAGTATGTTCCCCTAGCTCTAAGTATAAATAGAGGAGGTAATTCCTATTGTAACACACGATATTCAAGCTAATACACACAATTCTTACTCTCATATTTCGGTACATTTTATATTCTTGCTATTGCCTACTAAGCTCCGGAGTCACGGCTCATCGATAACAAGAGGAATCTAAACTCGGATAAGCATCTATAATCTAGGCTCTCTCTCTATCTTTATCTTATTTGCGTCTAGTCACAATATTTAGATACGAGCATCTTAATTTGTTGGTTACTTTGATCTACGTGTCCCTGACCACGTGAGCAAATTCAATTGAACTGTTTTACGAGTAAACAGTTTGATGCCCACCGTAAGGCTGGGACAGTTGTGGTTATCATTGTAACCATAGGTTGTTTTACTAGTTTTCTATTAAGCTCTCTGTTTTTTCCTAAGTACCCAATCTAGGTATTGTTGACACCTAATTTTGTCCCTCCTTTATTCTAATTTATTTCCTTAGGCTTCTAAAATTATTAACAAACTAAATACTTTATTTTCACTACTATTTTTTCTATTTTTCTACCACTTTCTATACCGTTACTTTCAATATTATTAGCATTACTTTATCACAAATTTTAAATGGTTCGTCATCATTTCATTCTAAATTTTGTACTCGTTAAATTAATCTTACTTTATTAAATCCTTTAATTTCTACTAATTACTATTTACCTTCGCATAACATATCTTGTACTAGTTATTAAATTAATAGCCCTAATCAGCCCATTATCCGTTTAAATAAATCAGCCCATACTTTAATTAACAAGACCAGCCCAATTTTCGGCCAGCCCACTACCACTACCCGACCCGGTCCAGCCCAAATCCTATACAACTAAACCTAATCCCTTCTCTTTCTCTTCTTAAAAAAAAAACGCAGCTTTTCCCTCTCTCTCATCTCTCTCTTTCCTCTTTGAACATGGGATCGGCTTTTCTTCAGCCATGGCAGAACCTAACAGGCCCTATTTTCGTGCAATCTGCTCTGTTTCTTCCTCTCTCCTCTATTTCCAGTGAAATCCAAATCTTTATCACCATGGCAGATCTTTGCCACTCCTTTTCCGTGCAAACTTCGACTATAGTCACCACCAAGTGACCGAGGGTACGTCCTGAAACAAAATCAGCTTTAGAGATTGGAATTTTTGAATTCAAACGGCTCCATCCGTTTGGAGCCAAGAATCTAAAATTCGAACGAAACCCTAGGGATTTCTACCATAAATACTCACTTTCTTGACCCACAAAGACAGCTCGGTCGTTTGCCTCAAACCCCACTTGAAATACATATATTTTTTAATCACTATGTCTGGATACCCATTTTGAAATATTAAGCAGTTTACCCTGCTGTTACTCCATGTTCGAGCATAAATTCGTGACCCTGTACCCTGTTCATTGCACCTGAAAAAGGTCGGTGTAATCCCTTCTTTCCTTTTTTTTGGTTTGATTTGATTTTGATATGTGTTTGTGATTCTTTATTTGTGTATGTAGAGTGTTTCTTTTAGTTTCGAGGTGATTCTGTGTTAATGATGGTATATCAGATGTCAGGAAATAGGAAATTCGTATGCTTTTGATAAATGTTGGTATTTTTCTCTAAGATTAAGGTTACTACACTATGTTAAGCATTTTATTTGAAACTATGGTTTAAGATTTGCGTCTTAGTGTTGTTCTTATAAAAATACGTCTATAAGAAACTTCTTTTCCCCAAAAGCATTCTTCTGTATAAGATTGATTGTTTGTCCACAATAGAATTTGCATCAGTTCTGTTCTTGGTGTGTAATATTTTTTTAGTTTGTTTTATGTAGAGTTCAGAGTATTAGTTAAGGATTTAGTTGTCTAATTTCAATAAGAATAGGAGTTAGTCATAGCTTTGTTTCGACTTTATGTGAATGCACATGTCTCTTGTGCTTGTACCGAGCTTATTTCTTTTCTCGTCGAACCTGCGAAGTATGAAATAGTTACAGCTTTTCAGTATTCTTTCCATCTGTTTAACAAAAAAAAAAGAGTAATTCTATTCTGCCTCTTTTGAATATTTGAATGTTGAACGGCCCTGTTTGAGCACCCTTGTTTAATCTACCCTTTCCTGGGCATGAAGTAATTTAGTTTCCTTTCTTAGTTTCCTCTTCCGATTAACAAGCTAGTTCGAAAATTCTTTAAACAAATGTCATACTTGAGAGATTATTTTAACAGTAATAAACTCTGAATCTACCTGGTTAAAATGTTTGCGTAAGTGTTTTAACTACCCAAGTTCAGTTTATATCTCGAGAATTCTACCTTCTTCCCAATGAGTATGCACTTAAGTATAAGGGTCGTCTGCAAAATGTCTCGGACAATCCAATATTTGCTACAAAAATTGGCTTTTAAAGTTAAGATGTCCTTTTAAATGTGTTTGAAGTATTTAGGTATGATTATATTCTGAAGTTTAAGTTAGGATTGCCACTGGAGCATGATTAAAATATTGAGTTTTAGCTTTAGCAACGTATGATGTGAATTGTTTGGCTGCCATCATGGATTTTTCGGACTGTTTGTCGCTGTGTCTTTAAGTTCATAGCTGTACTTTGAAGCCAACTACTACTGCATTTTCTTTAAGTGGATGGTTCATTTGATAAATGGTTTAGCCACAGTTGGACGCTAATCTTTATCTTTTCTTTTCATGTACGCTTCGGAGCGAAATGGAGTCTCCACAAAGACTCGTTATCCGAACAGTCTCACCTTGAGATTCTGCGGCATTTGGACCTTGCGTGAACATTCTCGTTCTTACGATATTCATTTGGACAGGAAACAAAGAGAGTGGTTAGCCAAAACGGCGAAACCATTGAGACTTTACTCTTCTATGTTGAGCCGAATATGGCTTTGGTCCCTTCATTCTTATTCTCCGATACTTGTTTATATGTTTGACGTGACTAACATTTTATTTAGTTGTGCGACTTTGATAAATATTTAACTGCTTACTTTAACCGAGCTTATTTTATATTAGGATGTTTTAATCAGCAAATTTAGGTCTTAAATCGAGTGAAGTTTAATTGTCCCTCGTGGGTTGGGCATTTTTTTTAGTTAGAAAGAAGATTAAAGCATACCCAGATTTCTATGAACAACCTGTACATGCACATATTTGCATGACAGGCCTATAGTTTAGGAACGTTGGAATATTGGGAGAATGAATTAACAAATCCTTTAAAGTACTAAGAGATAACAAGATCGGATCGGAAAGAAAGCATAGTAGAACATTTATGAGGTTATATATATATATATATATATATATATATATATATATATATTTTTTTTTCTTTCTGCGTTACCTGGTCATTCAATATATTTTCTAAGCTGTAAAAAAAAATTAATTGAGTTGTTTCCAAATATTGACAAAACGTTATACATCCCGCACTTTCTTAGTTTATTTACAACTAAATCCTTTTATGCAAATCATTACTTTCTAGCAGTCTTACTTTAAATAGCATTATTGTATATCTATCCATAACTTTAGCAATATTTACAAAATTATTTTCTTTTCTATAATATTTACACTTAGTTAATTAATTCATCTAAGTCCGGTCGGTTAACCATTATTAATGGAACTTAGAGGATGCCTAATACCTTCCCTCTAGGTTAGTTGAACCCTTACCTAGATTTTTTTGGTTTCGTAGACTTTAAAACAAATTAACTTTAGATAATAACTTTAATTACCTTAGGTGTCCTAATTCACCGTAAATAATTAGGTGGCGACTCCTAACTTTAAATAACCCCGGAATTACCCGGATGTTGTAAACTATTTTGACCCCGGTTAAAATAGGGTATGACAGGTATGTCAGAAGTTAATGGAAACCCAAACACTGTGGACCAGCATGCTGATCTCCCACTGGGATCGGATGGACTACCCAGTCAAACAGGCCTGCAGCCGCCACACGTGGGAGATCAGACAACAGGAGGGGATCATGACCTCAACACCGTAACAGACGATATCCCCATCGACTAACCTATAGCAGAAACCATCAAGATTCTCAGGGGACAATACCACGGTGCAATGTCGGAAGTGCAACGGTTAAAACAAATCTTTGAAACCTTTATGGCAACACCAGTAGGTCAAACCGCCACACCTCTTATCGGTACGCCAGAACCTGTGACCAACTCAAACGCTACTCGAGGAAACAGACAAATGGTGGGAAGAGGCGGAGAGGCCAACGGAAGTGGAACAGCTCCCCTTAATCCTTTCCAAGCCAAAGTCCAGCGGTTCATGAGGGAAATTACCGGGAAGACGGATAAGACTGCCAAGGAGGCAAAGAAGAACGCGAAGGAATTCCAAAAGCGCCTTAGCCAAATTCCCGGGACACCTCCGATCGTGGAGGGGCCAGATTTGAAGAAGTACAACCAGCGGGTATACACACTCGAGGCGGCGCCAATGCCGATCCCGAAGAGGTTCAAAATGCCCGATATTCCTAAATATGATTGCACCACTGATCCGCAGGATCACATTACGGCCAACTCTATGGCTATCAAAGGAAATAACCTTCAGGAGAAGGAGATCAAGTCTGTGTTGATCAAGAAGTTTGGTAAGACCCTTGCCAGAGGGTCCATGACGTGGTACTCCTAGCTCCCGGAGCATTCAATCACATCATTTGCCATGCTGGCGGATGTTTTATCAAAGCTCATGCCGGTGCAAGGAAGGTAAAAACTAGGAAGACGGACATCTTTCGTATTGTTCAGAGAGAATCGGAGCGACTTTAGGATTTCGTTACCTGATTCCAGAAGGAGCGTATCTTTGCTACCTGCTTTATTGGATGAGTGGGCAGCCAAAGCTTTTACCAAAGGTCTAAATCCTTTGAGTTCGGACACATCCCAGAGGCTCAAGAAAAGTCTACTCAAGTTCCAAGACATAACCTAGGAGGACGTACACAACTGTTATGAATCTAAGATTCGACTGGAAGATGACTTGCTAAGGGCTGCATCTTCAGTTTCCCCTGCAAAGGTGGACAAAGGTTACGGTCTAGATCGAAACTCCTCAAAAAATCATTTCTAGCCGCATCCTCCGCCGTGCTTCGCCAATGGTAGGTCCGATTCAGTCGCTTGAAAAGACCGGAGAAAATAAAAAAGATAACTCCGAGAAGAACGGACGGGGTTTGCAGCCCAAGAATAATCAGTCCAGTTCTCCACCGAAGGGATCAGAACATCCCAAGCTTTCGAAATACAGTTTCACCATTAGCGAATCTTAGATGGTGGATGTTTTGAAGACTCACCCGTCATCTTGTCCTTCAAGACCGTTGCAATACGACCCAAATTTAAGGGTCCAGACGGTCTGGTGCGAATTCCACGGGACTCACGGACATAAAACCATAAATTGTAGACATCTCCGGGAGGAAGTGGCGAACATGCTTGCCAGAGGGCACTTCCGGGAATTCTTGAGTGAGAGGGGAAGAAACAATTACAGTAGAGCCAACCCTGCCGAGGAGAAGGACTCGTCAACTGCTCCCCTACACGTAATCAACATGATTTTTAGAGAAGCTATGATAGCGGGGACTAGTTTTACCTCGTCCAGGAAGATGAAGATCTTGGTGACACGAGAAAAGAGAACTCGAGAGTTTCCGGAGGATGAGGCTCTTACCTTCTCTGATGAAGATGCAGCGGGCGTCACTTTGCCTCATAATGATGCCCTTGTCATCACCATACTTATTGGAAATTGCCAGGTCAAGCAAGTCATGGTAGATCCGGGAAGTTTAGAAAATATCCTCCGCTTGAAGGTGGTGGAATAAATGGAAATGTTAGAGAAAATGATACTGGCGGCGCGGATATTGTCGGGCTTCAACATGGCCAGCGAAACCACCAAGGGCGAAATCGACTTGCCCGTAAAAGCAGAAGGGGTCACGAAGTTGATAAAATTTTATGTGATCGGCGGTGACATGCAGTACAATGCTATTTTCGGGAGACCTTGGCTCCACGACATGAAGGCTGTTCCCTCAACTCTCCACCTGCTGCTTAAATGCTATGGAAGCTATTCTTTTTCATTTTTCTCCCTATTTTTCTTCTCTTCCTCTTTCTTCAATGTCCATACCCACTAACATCACAAGAAGAAAATCACCAGCATCACCTCTTCTTCCCTACCTCCACACATCTACTGAAACAAAATCATTCAACAAGTTTTGAATTATTAAAACAAAATAGAGGTGAAATGAAATGCAAATTTCAAAAATCAGAAGGAATTAAGGATATCTGCAAATTATTGAAGAACAATATGAAGAGTTTGAGGTTAACAAAAAATAAGCTCATAATCTCAACCGGCGTAATATCTACTGGGGGAGAACGAGAAGTGAGAGACGAAACCATTGAGTTAAGTACCGTAAAGTTATTTTGGATGGAAATTTTTTCGGTGAAGTCTTCTAACTAGTTTCCTCTTTTATTTTTGGTTTTGGAATTAAATTTTTCTGAAAATGAATGGAGAAGATCTCAGATGGAGACAAGAAAACTTTACTTGAAATCGATCTAACTTTCCAGCAAACACTCGCCGGTAGAAAAATGGTGTAAATATGGAGAAGACAACGTGAAGAGAGAGAGGGGGGGGGGGGGGGGAGTGTGCGGAAAATTGTATTTTACAATAAAAAGTAAATAAATTTCAATAAAACACCTAATTTTTAATTATTTTATTTTTTGTGCCACATCAGCTCTCAGGGTGTTACTAAATTCACTTTTTAGATGTGTAGGGGGGTAATAGGTCGCCCAGTTAGTTTGAGTGTGAACTCATATTTCGAGCATAGTTCAGGGTGCAATCTATGTCTTTTGCCTATTTGCAATCCCAAAGAATATGCTAATATAATCCCACATATTATTTTAATTGATTTACAATTAAAAACGAATTTAATCATAAACGGAAAACCAATTAATTTCCTTAATGAGAATCTTGGGCTCCTTATATGGCTAGGTCAATCCTCTTCCCTTTAAACTGGCTTTTAGAGTGTGAGTTAAGCCCAAGATCTAATTTGACATGGTATCAGAGCCAGATCCAATCTGATGTGGGCCCCTAGAGTTCCGAAAGCGGGTAGGGGTGGGGGGGGGGGGGTTGAAAATACCCCGAGTCCATAAATTTGCACGCTTCAGACCGAACAATGGAACTCCGAATAAAAAATATCCAGATCTGAACGTGAGGGGAAAGGGATGAATGGAATGAATCTCACATCCACCGGTGAAGGACGAGAACCCTTGGCTCCTTATATGGCTTGAGAAATCTTTTTCCCTTTGAGCTAGCTTTTGGGGGGTGAGTCAGGCCGAAGATCTAGTTGGACACATATTAGTTCTATCATTCGATATTCTTATCGAGGAGAAGGATGAGGAGGAAAAATAAGAAAGATGAAGAAGAATAAGAAGAGCAAAAGAAGGCAGTAACATAGTGGTTAAAATTTAAATACATTGTAAATTGCGTATATGTTTTAAACAATAACCTTAAAAGTGGCTACCTAATGCCATTTCTACTAGTTTACTGGACCAAATTTTGGGTCAAGTTCTTTTGCGAGGGGAAGGCCGCATAGGGCCCATGACTCAATGGGTTGGGTTGGGCTGGGCCAGACAACATATACTAATTGGTTTCATGTTCTATTTTGGGAAAAGAACACTATATGACCATCATAATTTGTTTGGCCCATGTTTGGGCTTAATGTCGCTAGTTGGTCGTTCGGCCCAAACTATTGCCAAGCGCTAGCCCAACAACCCATTCATAACAAAAATATCATACTTTGTTGTGGCGACTTTTGTCGCCACAAAAGATCAAAAAGTCGCCACTAAAGGTCGACGAAAAAAAATCATATTGAGCCTTCAAAAGAAATCCCAAAACATGTATAATAATTGTAAGTATATGTTGATGGAGCCTTCAAAAAATATCCAAAACATATATAATAATTGTATAATATGTGTACAATTAGTAAGTATACGTTGATTATACATTTATCAAACACAATTTATACAACAAAGATACATTTTCCAAACACATACTGTAGGAATACATATTCTTTACAACAATGATACAGTTTTTATATACATATGATACATTTTCTATACAACAAGGATACAATTTCTATATATAAGCTGAAATTAGTTGAAAAAAGGATACAAAATGAAATTATTTTAAAAGGCTAAAAATGTGTCTTTTAATCTTCTTGGGTCATCCTGTTGTCTATAGTTTGGGCCGAACGGCCATTTGTGTCCTTCCCCCCCCCCCCCCCCCTTCCCTTTTTTTTTTTTTTTTTTTTTTTGAGTTGTGTAATTTTATAAAGGTTGACATATATAAATACAAAAAGTAAAGTGTTTTTGCCACCAATAATTTGCTTCTTTAGGTTTCAATGATCGGAGGGCTAACTCTCTCGCGCACCAAAAGAAAAGAACTAATTAGCACACAATCAAAGATTTCATATCATGCGGAACTTAAAAAAATCATAAAAAGCAAATAAAAAAGATACAATTTTAAATCCACATCTACACATACATACTACACCAACACACAACAAAGAACATTTTCTGGTTTACGTCAATATATATTGAATCTTCTTCTTCTTCTTCTTCTTTTCTTTAACTAATAATATTAACACCAGCCAAAATCCCTTTAGTAAACTCTAAGAGATGAAAAAGGACAATTGCAATTGATGTGGGCACACTCAATGCAACAAGTGCAACCATGCCTAAAGCCAAGCTTGGCCTTGTATTCATCAACATATATTGCAAAAATCCCATGGCTTCACAAACACTCGAATTATAATTCCCATGTAAGCTTTTCTCCCAATCCATCCATTCTTCTGGTGGCTCGTAATTCTTCTCGATCATCTTCATCTCTTGAATCCTCTTTCTAAGAACAATCATGTTCTCGTCCACATGTCTACCATTATTATAGTTCTGATCATGTGCTTCTTTTCGCGTAGCCAAAGTCAATATTGTTCTTGTATTTGTTGATGATCTTCTTCTTTGAGAAAAAAATGGTTTGGATGGAAGAAATGAGGTCGAAAGAATAGAAGTTGTTGATGATGCCATTTTTTCTGTGTGCTTTTGAGAATGTGTTTTCTCATATTTATAGAAGAATAACATTAGTTCGTATTATATTACTCGATCGACTTGACGGTCCCACTTTATGTGTCATATCTTAGTTTAGTCTATTCCCAAAAAGAATATTATATTTTCTTATACAAAAATAATTTAATTTTAAATTTTACATTTTAATTTTAATGAAATAATTTATAACTATATAAATATATGTTATGACTTGTTCTAAATTAGAAATTTCAAATATTATTTTAAATTTCGTAACCAATTGAATACGATATTTTTCTTGGAGAAATGTCTTAGGAAAGAAGGAATGAGGCAAAACCGTGTCAGCACACCTCCACTTGTGCGTGTTTTACAATTTGTTTTGTGAAGAAGAAACAACCAATAATAAACAAGTGGAACCAAGTCACATCGCATGTACTTAGAGGATTTAGCGTGAAGTATGGATTGCGTGCTAAAAATAAGCATCATAGTTTCATGATCAGAACTGAAAATTATATATGTGGTGTAAATATTTTTGATATTATTTTTTAATTTGACATGTGAAGCAATTTAATAATTTACTATTTTTATTAGGGTACTAATTACTATTTCACATAGAAATTAATATAATTTTCTGATTGATGTAACTTTTCTTTAAATCGTAAGTGTATAAGACTTAAAATCAATGTTTCATGTTTATGATTACATGATCATCTTCTAATGCTATATATACTTAAAGACATTTTATTTTTGGCTGTTTTTTCTCCCTTCAATTTCTAACTATTCAAATTGGCTATTGGGAAAGTATTTGTACAAAAACCAAAACTAACATAGGTATTTTAAACACACACGTCACTCTAGAAGAAATTGTCTTTACTGTTTATACCCTAATTAGTACCAAACTCCATGCATGAAATTAAGTCCTCCTCCCATTATGATCATCAGATATCCTATATTTGTTGAAGCAAATATCATAAGTATCTAGTACTCTAATGTTTTCAGTGTTGGACATTATTTAAAGCAATTTCTTCTAAAACCACTTCTCACGTTTTAAAGTAATGTCCTTTTGTAGAAATGCTTTTTGTTATATTATTAGATATTGCCAAAATAGTTATACTTATTCTAGAAACTCATTTATATATAGGCTAGTAAGTACTCATGTTCTTATAATTAACACCACTTGTCAAAGAAAAGGGGAAAATGTCACTTAAATCATGTGATATCAACATATATAACACCGAGACATATTCGCCCTTTTAACAGTTGTGGATGCACCTACAGTTTCTCAGTGCTCGATAGTATTTTAATTTGTTATCTTTGGCTTGACTTTTGATGATTTGATGAGGACCACTCTTTTATTTAATTCTTAGTGATTTCCAACAGAGTTCTGGAATGTTGTGCTATCATTTTTAAGAGAATTATAGTATAGCATTCTATAATTTAATGAGGGACAATAATACTTTTTTGATCTGATTTTGATCCTTCTAATATATAATTTAGCATGTTAATTTAAATTTTAATTAATTAAAATGTGCGTTTGTGATCTCTGTATTTGGATTATTATTAAAAGTATATAATGTCAAATATGAAGTGACAACACAAACTTAACATACACATGAGTATTAAAGTGTTTTAATTTGAAACAATTAATAATTGTGTAAATTTTTGAATAGTCAGAAGCAAAAGAATCGATACCACGTATTTCAATTAATTGAAGGTTAAATGTGTTTAAACACACATTACAAGGACAAAATTAAGAATTTATCGGTAAGTAAGGGATCAATAATGTGATTAATTATTTATTAGATTAATGTTGGTAATAGAGAGCTGTTATATATGGCTGTATCATACAAAGATGTTTCCTAGTAAGAAGCTTTATTAAAAATAAAATAAGGCAAAAGGAGGAAAATTTTCAATGATTGGCACAACTTATGAGCTTCCTCTGTTGTTTCTTGCCGAGGGTTATGTAGAATTCAACTTTTTATTGTCTCAAGAAATATTAAACTATATGGTCACCACGATCTTTCAAAGATTGAGAAGTGAAGGTAGGGATTTTATTGAGAAGATAGATTTTTTTTTTTTCCTTTTTCGGCAACGCGAACCGTGATGTTCAAGCAGACACATGCCCCTGACCTAACGGCTTCGGGCGTAATTTTGCCTTAAATAATTCGATGATTTACGTTATTTTGTAATTCACATCAAATATTGCATTTTGCTATGTTATTTATCATTGTGAGAACCGAACTATCTGTTGTCTAGAGTGATTTTTATTGAGAAGATAGAATCACTTAAGAATTGAGAAAAGAAAGGTAAAATCATATTATATGTTGTACACGTTTAGTAGGGATGGCAACGGTACGGGGCAGGTGCGGGGCGGGGCGGGGCGGGTTAAAGCAATATTTTGAGAATCCTGTGCGGGGCGGAGCGGGTTGTGGGTTACAAGTTTTAAGACTGATTTCCTTGGAACTATGATGGCCTGTGGATATTTTAAACGCAAGTTTTCCATGCTCCTTGAAAATAAAAAGTTCCCTCTTACTGTTTTTCAATACAGTAATCTTGTTGAATTAAGTTTTTCTATTTTTTCATTTTGAAAAATGGGAAAAAAGAAAAAAGAATGAAACAGAGCTTTTAGTCCTCTGTTTTATGTTTGGAAATTAGCTCTCTGTAAGTTAGTCAAGTAACTACTAAACATGAGTCAAATTTAATACTGTAGCTATCAAAATTAATCTGTCTTGGTTAGTTGTTGAATGAAAAATAATTCATTTTTTTTTGGATATTTCATCTCCAAATGGATCAAGCTTTAGTCGTCTGTTTTATATATGGAATAGGCTACTGAATGTTCGTAACAAAGAGTGAAAACCTACGCGGGGCAGGGCGGGGCGGGTGGACGCGGGTATGTTGCGGTGCGGGTTAATGCGGGTGAAAATGCAATGCGGGGCGGGTGCGGGACAGGTTGAAATTTTGCGGGTTGAGACAGAACCCACACCGCACCCGCCCCGCCCCGCCCCATTGCCACCTCTAACGTCTAGTGACGCTCCGCAAAGAATCTCAATGCGTATAGACTAGGATGCGGAAGCTAAGTGGGTACTTCATCTTTTGAATATTTTTATCGTGGGAAAAAAGTTTAGCTCAATCTCATGCATATATACAACTACCTTAATTTGCTATTATAAAATATGTAAATTAACTTAAACCTAAACATTAAGTATACCATAGTTGAATCATAAAAGATAAACTTTATGTATAAAACACGTTATTTACTTATGCACTTAATACGAGTAGCTATTTTATGTATAAGGAGTGTAGTGGGATGGATGAGATTACTCCACCCCTAATCAAAGATCTCAATTGCAAGTCCTTTTAATCAAGAAACCCCGAAGGAATGGTTTTCCTTAAAATGGTTCCCTATACGATGTTAATTTGAATATGTCGAACCAATTAATATATCAATATAAGATGGTTATACATACCTAAAAACAAAAAAAGGGTGTTCTCAAGACTAATAATAGTTCCTATTCAATCTATAACAAATAAGAAGCATTGTCCAAACCAGGCACAACGTACACATCCAAATACAATATTGAATAAAGAATGAAAAGAATAAAGCTTATATGTCCTACGCTTGTAGTATGAATATACCTATAAAAGAACTAAGTGTAATATTCTTCAACTTGGTAATCCGTAAAATAGATCCCAAGAATAAATTATATATGAAGGACGAATATTTGTTAAGGAATATGTAGTCCGGCAGCCAAAACCCCCTTTGTCAACTCTAACAAATGAAACAAAAGTACAGCAGTTGAGGTGGGCACACTTAATGCAATGAGTGCAACCATACCCAAAACCAAGCTTGGTCTTGTATCCATCAATTGGGCTTGCAGTAATCCCACTGCCTCACAAATATTTGAGTCGTAATCCGTGTAAAGACTCTTCTCCCAATCCATCCATTCAGTTGGAGGCTCGTAATTCCTCTCGATCATTTTCATCTCGTGAATTCTCTTTCTAAGGACTATCAAGTTCTCATCTACAAGACGCGAACCATTGTAGTGGTTCTTATCATGTGCCTCTCTTTTCATTGCCAGCGTTGTGGTTCTTCTTTGTGCTCTTGATGATGATCTTCTTTTTGGTGAAACTTGTGAAGGAAGAAGTAGAGAAGAAGTGAATGATGTTGCCATTTTTGGTTGATTTTTGTGTTGAGGAATGGGTCTTGAGTTGTAGAGTTCTTTGGTGTAATAATATTGAGGTTTAAATGTATCTTGGATGTATGTATTTATAGATATTGGCACATGCAAAAGTCTTAAGCAATACGGCATTTTAATCATATAGCCGCGTGAAAATGCTAGCAGCCAAGAGCCAACTAGTTTGGTGCGCATTATTAATTATCGATTGGTACATTATATATTTGTACAAAAATAGCTTTTCTGGTATTGGGGAGGACGTTACATTATTTAGTACCCGTTTGGGTATCAACTATTATTTCTCTATTTTCAAGTATTGAATATGATAATTGAAATATTGATTCTAAGAGGTATTTCAAATGAAATAATAATTTGAACTTACAAATCATCAACTTCTACATTTTTCTTTCCAAATGAAGTTCATGTCCAAATATAATTATTCTAAAAGTCTCGATTATACACTTTTTTTCCCTTTTCATTTGTTACCAAATATCGTCCATATTTAAGTTTTAGTTCTCTGTACGGTTTCATTGTCATAATTGTAGTTTGAAGGCCGCATACTCTAATCTTATCGTTATATACTAAATTAATAAACTATTTGGTCAAGCTTTTCAAGTCAATATTTTTTTTTTCTTCTCGAAAGCACTTATTTTTAGAGAGTTGAGGTGTTTGGCCAAGTTTTTAAAAAAAAGATAAATATTTTTAAGTAGTAAAACTTAAAAAAGAGACGCTTTTACCAGAAGCACTTTTAGTACCTAGCTTGGACAAGCATAATTAAATGCTACTATAATATTGGCAAAATAATTTTTAAATTAATAAGCTAAACAAATTTGCTACTCTCCAAAAGTTATCTTTAAACAAAAAAAAAAAAAACACACTACTACTAATATAAATACATTTTGATAGCTTAGCCAAACAAACTATAAATTGAGAACCCATAATATCAAAAGCATCTAGTTATATATAATTAATATCAGATATAGTCAAAATAATGGCACTTTTTCTGGATACGCATTGTATTATTTAAGGAATTGTTACTCAACACAGCACTTTGTTATCTTGGTCTTCGACTTTTGATGATCTGATGAGGACGGCGCTTTTATTTATTCTTTGTGACTTCAAACAGAATCATTATTTCTGGAATGATGTGCTGTTATATAGAATAAAAATCTACGAATTATTAATGTGGTTAAATAAGTACTCCTATATATTTGGAATCTTTCTAAGGAAGAGCTGTATGGCTATATCAAGCAAAGATGTTTCCTAGAAAGAAACTTAATTTGTTAAAGTAAGACAAAAGGAAGAAACTTGAATCTATAAATTTATATATATGAGAAAAAAAAAACTTAAGCAATAAGACATGACACATAGCCGCGTGAAAATGCAACTTCTAGCAGCCAACTAGATTTGGTGCGCGTATTATCCTGTATTAATACAGGTACAAACACATAATTGTGGAAAGGTTTAAAGTTCTTTTAAGTTATTCGCGATGGTACATAACATTTTTAAACTAGTACAGATAAAGTTGACCTATAACATGTAACTCTTCGTAGCAAGCATGATATTATAGTGATTTTCCTGAATTTTCGCCTTTAATATATTTTGTTCTCTTATAAGCCAAAAAAACATAGTAACCTAAAAATTAGAGTACGTAAGACGAGTGTAATTTAAAATGAGTGTTTAAATTACACACGTTGATCGTGTAAACAAATTATGAACTATATAGTACATAATTTGTTTACACTATCAACGTGTGTTATTTAAACACTCGTTTTAAAAATAGCCTTTCAGGCTTTGAGGGGGACGTTACATTATTTAATTTCAGTTAATTATACATTTTTTTTTTTTTTTGGTAACATATTACATATTTTTCAGTTCATTTTACATATTCCATTGGTCACTGGAATAAAGTGGCAATAGCAAGAGGCACGAAATTCACTCAACGTAAACACATGATATATATCTTTCATATCATAATTATGAATAATTATCATTAATTGATATGAATTTTTTTATAATTAATTTTTTTTATCAACAAGTGGAAATTTATGTACAGATCATCTAAAAAAAATTAAGTTCGAACAGAATGCCCCAAACAACAGCAACAACCAAAGTCTAACATCAACACATTCAAATTCACTGCATATGTAATCCAATAACTAAATTATCACTTGCATATTTAGCTACACGACCAACCACTTGGTTTCCATCCTGATTAAGTATGCTCCAATGTTGGATTCCCCAATCTAAGTAGCAGTCCTCAACAATATGCTAGTTAGAACATACTTCATTTCTGAACTGGAAAATAAATTCCCTATATTTTATAGCTGATATAAATTTAGTGGTTCAATGGCAATATCCACAAGCTATAACATCGCCCGTAGTTTGAATGTAAAATGGAGAAGCTAAAGAAATATTTTACCAAAGATTTTGGGAGGAAGCCAGTAAAGATGAAGTCGAGATGGTACGAATTGCCTAGAAGGGGACAGTACCGAAGAGACATGACATCCATAGCCAGCAGCTGAGTTGACATATATCCGAACTGGTTATTCGTTGTTCAAGAATTTTTGTTCTGGCAGTTCATACAATCCAGACATAGAGTTTTGATCTAAGATTTAAATTCTTCCATGTTACAATAGTAACATATTCTTCCATGGAGGTAAGGACCAAATATGGAAGAAAAGAGTGTTTCCGCGAATCTACCACCCAGCCCATTTTGTTCCACTTAGCATGTCGTCTAAGGGTAGTGAATTGATCACCAGCTTGACTCCTTTGGGAACTTCTGGTTGAAGCTGCAGCATAGCCAGATCTCTTGCACTTCGAGTCTCTTCACAAGTTTATCTGATATCTTTTAACTTCTTCTCGCGAGGATCAACAATGAATTCCTCAAGCGCTAAAGTATTTTCAATAAGGTAAGTTGCAAGTTCCACATCATTTGTATCTGCAAAATAACCTCTATATTGAACTTCTATGAGATGTTGATGTGGAGATTTCACAGTCTTCCTAGAAATGCTTCCTTCTTGGACACACGTAATATCCCTATAAAAAAGGGTAGCCTGGTGCACTAAGCTCCCGCTATGCGTGAGGTCCATGAAAAAGCTGAACCATAAGGATTTATCCCTATGAAGCTGAAAAATGAAAGAGAGAATTATAATCGCATTTTCAAACATTTGTTACTTCAAATTTTGAATCTCAAATCAAGTGCATAATACAATTCAAACTGAAGACAACTTGAATCTCAGAAGGAACAATTCCATAAAACAGATACTTTTCTTAGGAGCTAACATGCTCCAGCCAAAGAACGGCCTACACATACTTTTTCGGATCCAATTGACTAATTGTTAGTATTAGAAATCTATAAGCCCGCGATACACTTATGCTAACATTGCTAAGAGTGTAGCCTTCAAAAAGGGCTATTCATGATAAAGTCTCTTCAGATCAAAGAGTTGCAAGATTTGGGATTTCTATAGATCCTAAATGTTACTGTTGTAATCCTAATAGAGTAGCTACTGATTCAAATCAGTAGACCATTTGTTTTGCCATGGTGACCATGCTAACAAATTATGATTTTATTTTGCAGGACCTCTTGGCATAAACACTAACGACATCAATTTGAAATTCACTCTCCTTAACTAGTGGAATCATAGGACCAAGAACCCTTTCTGTGCACTTATCATCAAGATTCTTCCTACACTGATATGTTGGGAAATCTAGAGATCAAGATGTAGCAACAAACATGAATCAGAGAGACCCTCCACATACAGATCAATCTTTAATGTTATGTTCATTGTTTTGCAGGTCCTGAGAAACAGATTTGGTGACTCGTGGGCATATGCCAAGCTTGTGTACAAAACATCCAACAGAAATATTCAATTATTGTCAAATGGATCATACTTCAAACGAACACTTTAAAGCTCAACAGTGATGGGAGTTGTCTCAATGGAAGATGTGGAGGAGGAGGGATCATCAGAGATTGCAATGGAAGGATCATTTTTGCATATTCTATGCCTTTGGGACCTAGAACCAGCAATCTGGCAGAAGCTGCTGCTATGTTATATGGACTAAAGTGGTGCTCAAGGAATGATTTTAACTCTGTATGGGCAGAGACTGATTCCTTACTCATAACAAACTGGATCTATAATGTTTCGAAGATTCCTTGGATGATTTCAAAACTTACTGCTGACATTCAGATATTAGTCGATGATAATGAATTCTTCATCACACATTGTTACAGAAAAGCAAATTAGCCTCTATGAGTCATGAGAGTGAAGTGATTCAAACTTTCAACTCTTTTTCTGATATCACTACTTCTGTTAAAGGTCTTGTAAACATGGACATATGGAATATTCCATCCTTTAGGATTAGAAACATCAAGGACACCAATATTATATATGATCCACCATAGGTACACATGCCACTGAGGCCTCCTTTTTTGGTTAGGATAGATCAAGTATTCTAGTCTCATCTCAATGATCATGTACAAAGTTTGGGATGCCAAACTTAACTTGTAACTTTCTGGACATCAATGATCAATGGAGGCTCAATTTTAAAAAAAGAAGAAGGTTAATACTGGAACAAACATGTCATTGCTATCACAAATGACTATTGCATGAAAAAAGTTATGGTGCACGTGGACCCGTAGTCTTCCCGTAAATTAGATATTTTATATACATAATTTTAAAATTAATATAATATTTATGTCGGCACTCATGCTATAAATGGGTTGAATGATGTACTACTACTTGGTTGAATGTTGAGTTATTTACCTAAAGGTTTAGGGATCAATTCCCACTTCTTTTTCTTTTGTTTTTTAATAGTGTACCCATGTTATAAAAATCCTAGATCCGCCACCATAATAATAAGCAGTCATATGATGAAGCGAAAAAAGAAGAATAATAAGAAACAAAAAGGGCGATTTACCTTGGTTAACAAAGAGGCGGCGCCAAAATTAAGAGTTTATGCGTACTTAACTTGTATTCCATAATCTTCATAGTTATGGTGTTCAAATTAAATATTTATACATATTTATTGAATTTTCTACAAATACAATATACGAAGTTATGGGTTTGTAAATGCAAGCTATGGTGAGCATTTGTGGGACTTTGTTAATACGGAAAGTGGCGATCCTTGGTTGATTATACTCGGGGGCGGAGCATCCTAAGTTCATCCAACGCAAGCTGTTAAAATTATTTTATTATGTATATATCTGATGTTGAACGGAAAGTTACTGATTTATTTTTAATTTTTTTGAATCCGTAGATGTTGATTATACTACCCAACTCATCTGTGTAGGTTTTTTTTTTAGAGAATTTGTTAAGTAAAGATACTTTGATAGTTTTAATTAATTGGAAGAAATTAATGGGGCCGGTGAATATATCATATCGTACTTGAGTAATGAATAGATTTAAAGAATGGTTACAAAGAAAAAATTCAAATAAAAAATATAAGCATAATGTGTTAAAACACAAGGAAAATCAGTGTGATGGATTAAAACCTGGAGGTCTTTAAAGTTATCCCTAATATTTTTGAAAATTTAATATTGACGTAATTTAAAGTTAGAAATTTGAAATGTCACGTTTTCAAAGTTTTGAGGAATTGTCGCTAATTCTTTGACATTCACGTAAATGTTCATACACATTGCATAAATGTCGTAGCTTATTTTTACCAGCATTAATTTAAATGTCAAGAATTTAATGACACTTCATAGATTGCAAATATTTGCTAGGGAGCAATTAAGGCCACCATGAAACATATATTGAGCGAGGTCAATCAATATGTCGACTATTTGCCAAACGAAGAGCACAAGCAGGAA
The DNA here is from genome assembly GCF_029784015.1 of Lycium ferocissimum. Classification (NCBI taxonomy): domain Eukaryota; kingdom Viridiplantae; phylum Streptophyta; class Magnoliopsida; order Solanales; family Solanaceae; genus Lycium; species Lycium ferocissimum. The sequence continues at coordinate 61,831,835 of NC_081347.1, forward strand.
GAAGAATATTTACTAATTCGGAAAGAGCAGATCAAGGATATGAAGTTCTTCTTCTAGTAGATTTAAGCCACGTAGCTTATGAACTAGTTTAACTTTTTTAGTCATTTCCAATATACCAAATGAAAAAATAATAGATTTGAGAGCTTTATTTTAAAGTAAAAATAACAAAGACGATTAGTACGTCTTTTATTAAACGAAAAAGATAAAGAGACAAAAATTAAGGTGGTTCAATAGCGCAATCTGGTTTTTTCTTTGTCTTGAAAACCCATTCACAACCAATTACATTCGAAGCATGATCAGGGGAAACCAACTTCCATGTACCATTTGCAATTAGCTCATTATACTCTACGAACATAGCAGATCTCTAGTCAGGGATTTTAATAGCCTGAGTATAACATCTGCAATTCATGGGATCAAGAGCAAGGCTAGAGGAGGCAGAGAAGGACTGGATATGTTTGAGCTTAAGATTTCCCGTTTGCGCTCGTGAACCATTGGATGATTGCGAGTGGGTTGTAGCTAAACCCAATGAAGTAGGAGCCAACAAAGTATTTCATTGAACATATATAAGAGGTATTTATAAAAGAGTTGATACGTATACAATCACATAAATAACCCGTAAATAGATACAAACTAATACGTAAATTCCATACTTATACAATCACATAAATAACCCTTAATCAGATACATATATAAACTAATACGTAAATCCCATTCTTATCAGGTGGAACATTCAACCTAACATCATTTACTCTAAAATCAAAGGAAGCAACACGGTGATGGCTTTCTTATTAGTGAGACACCACCTACAAAGTTATTTGGTAATATAATATATGAAAGATTCCATTTCCTTGGCTGCAATTCCTCCGGTGCTAACAGAGTTCTTGATCTTATTGCTCAACTCCACCGCCCTCTGCCGCATCGTTTTTCCTTCCATTGTATTCATCAAAATTTTGACGGATTTCTCAATCGACGTTGATGTCACTAATTCGTCCTTGCAAGTCCAGCTCGTGACGGAGATTCCAAGCTTTAGCACACTAGTTACAAGGACAGCGTTATAGGGTTGGTCCCACTTGATTGGCCAAGCTACCACACTAGTTACAAGGACAGCGTTATAGGGTTGGTCCCACTTGATTGGCCAAGCTACTAATGGAACTCCATCGCTAATGCTCTCCATACCAGAATTCCCAATTAGGGAACCCAATTTCTCACCACCATTCCTCTTCCTTCCACCCTCTCTTCAAACCCTTGTGGCAATTCAATCTTGCCAAAATTCTTCTCAAATTTCTCCACGCCTTTCTTGTTATTATTACTACTATTATCCCCTTTTCCTAGTACCCAAATAAATCTTTGGTTGTTCTGTTCTAGACCAAATGAAAGCTCATTGACTTGCTCTTGTGATAATTTAGGGGTTGTTCCAAACGAAATAAATAAATTTGTCGAGAAATTCAAGGCATTCATGACGAGGAGCCTTGTCACGAGATGAAGAAGAAGAAGAGATGATAGAGGAGTCGTGGTGTGATTTTAGCAACATATTAAGTGGACCAAGAGCCCACAATGGCTTCTTGTTTTTTGCATCGGCGAGTAAATCTAAGTATTTACCTTCAACTTATCTAGAGGAGATCATGAATTCTCCAGAGTTGAGGTCCCACTCATGTATCGCTCTTACAAATATTTCCATACCTGGTGGAAAACAACTATCCATAGTCGGGAACTTATCCTGCATTTGCTCGAGCAATTTTTCATGATCATCATCATCAACGTCTAAGTCATTGATACTTTGTCGGAGCATAGAATATTTGCTTAAAGCCGAACCCATATGAAAAATACATGTCTTGACGTTGGGGAATGAATGGACATCCCCCATACAATCCTTCATTATGGAGTCATAAATTATGACCAATCTCTTTGCATTTGTGGAGAGTTCAAGGCAGGTTCCGTGAATGGGCTCGCTGTGCTTTTTCAACAACTCTACGATTGAAAGCACACGATCATCTTCCATTCTTTCGGAATCAGCTGGTGGAAGCAAAATGTCATTGAAATGGACGTTTGAGTCCCCAAAATATTCACCTTGGAGGCGCGGCTTTAAATCTTGGCTGAATTCAGGAAGGCAGAGTAAGTGTACCGGAATATTATGGGAGGCAATGAGTCGAGCAACGAGGAAGAGCGGGTTGATATGGCTAAAGCCAGGATATGGCACCATAGCTACAATCACTGAGTTGTTAGCAGCCATTATTGGAACAAAATTGAGGAGAATATCACTAAGCAATGAATGATGTAGAAATGAGTACTTTCGGAAATCGGAACTTTTATGTTTCCGAAAATAGTTTTCCTTGATCTTTTATATGCAAATGCCATGCATTGGTCCTTTAAATAATGTTACAGAACTTCTTTATAACATGCAAATGCCATGCATTGGCAGATGGTATGCATTTAAAGATTGATCACAATTAAGAATGCACGTGACACTCTCTTGGCAAACACGTATAATAAAGACATTTGGGAAATTGTATTCTACACATGTCCAAAATTCTGCCTTCTTTCCTATGCTCTCCACTTTTTTTAAGACCTTGTTTGTATCAACATAACCAGTCACCGGCTTTGCTTTCTGCTTACATCCACTGATTTCACACCTACAATACAGAGAAGAAGAGAGAAAATATACTTTGATCTCTATTCATTGATATTGTGATATCAAAATGTTTTAGACACAGAGGTATTTATAGGATAGTTAGTTGACTAATTCTCTTAACTAACAAACAAGAAATCTAAACAACTATTAGACATTGTAACTAATTAACTCAATAATTAGTGGAATCTCCTAAACTCCCTTTTAATGAGTATTTCTTCTTTCAACACTCCCCCTCAAGCTAGGTGAAGGGAATATGTTCAGAATTTCTAGCTTGGAAAGTAAATACTCATGCTGCACCTTATGATCACTAATGAGGATATACAGTGTCACCCCGGCTCTTAGTGGTAATTCAATCTTGCCAAAATTTCGTCTCAAATTTCTCCACAAATTTCTTGTTATTATTACTACTATTATATCCTTTTCCTAGTACCCTAATAAATATCTGATTGCTTTGTTCTAGATCAAATGCAAGCTCATTGACTTGCTCTTGTGATAATTGAGGGGTTGTTCCAAACGACACGAATATTACTCAATTAACATCTTGATTGTCGAGAAATTCAAGGCATTCATGACGAGGAGCCTTGTCGCGAGATGAAGAAGAAGAGATAATAGAGGAGTCATGGTGTGATTGTAGCAACATATTAAGTGGACCAACCACAATGGCTTCTTATTTTTTTTGCATGAGCGAGTAAATCTAAGTTCTTACCTTCGACTTCTCTAGAGTAAATCATGAATTCTCCAGAGTTGAGGTCCCACTCATGTATCTCTCTTATGAATATTTTCATACCTGGTGGGAAACAACTATCCATTGTCATAAACCCATCCTGCTTTTGCTCGAGGAATTTGTCATGATCATCATCACCAACAGCATCTAAGTCATCGATAATTTGTCGGAGCATAGAATATCTGGAAAAAGCCGAACCAATGTGGAAAATACAAGTCTCGACGTTGGGAAATGAATGGACATCCCCCATATAATCCATCATTATCGAGTCGTATATTATTATTTTTTCAAAATTTTCCAGGATATGTGTCCTGGGGGTGTTGTATATCATTTTATGCAAACACAAAAGAAGGGGAGGGCTAGACCATACCATAGATATACATACACAGATTGCAAGCAATCCAATTAGAAGAGAATGTTAAACCTAGTTAGCTATACATTCTCTAATATATACTGCCATCCATTTAGCTCAAAAAAGTTAGCTCGTCATATCTTCTCCTCATGCTAGGCATTTGTCTTTGATCCAAAATATAAGCTTCAATGGCCTTTTTGTTATGAATAGTGTACGCTGCTTCTTTCATTGTGAATCAGAGAGGAATGTGACCAACTCAATTGAGAAAACAGTTAACTTGTTACATGATATTCGGCTAAAAAGTCTATATTTCAAGTACATTATCGCCTCATATCTTGATTATCGTTGTGCAGTTTATGTATTGGGTTGCTTTGACCTTGTTACGTGTTTTATGTGTGTAGGAAGTGCTTGGGATTGGAAGAGCCATAATGAATAAATTGACATGAAATCGAAGCAAGAACAATTGAAGAGAACGGAAGGAGGTCAACCTTCTCGCTTCGCGAGCCAGGCAAGCGTGCCAGGGATCTTGGCAGTAACACAAATCAACGAAGTCGTGCCGAAAACGTCCCCCATAGAGTGCAACTGGTGAACATTGGAAAGAAGGTGCTCGTCAACCTCCTCGTAAAACGAGCCCATAGACGTGCGACTTCAGTTTTTCCTGTCAGACTTTGGATGGGCTTAAATGATCTCCTAAAAAAACCTAGGTCATATAAAAACCCCTAACGACATATTTTTGAAGAGAGGGGACGCATAGAGGACGGCCACAAAACATAAACACATTATTTTGGAGTCAAGAACAAGCACGGAGCGGAAGCGATGGGATTCGGCTTAGAGTTCCAATTTCTTCCATTCTTTTACTTGTTTATTATGGAATTATATGCTACGTTCTTAAACAATAGTATGAGTAGCTAGATTCCTTATCTAGGGTTTTGATGGAACCTTTAGTAGGATGAATTCTTGTTGCATTTCTATATAATTGAGCGGTTGGATTTTCTACTTGTTCAACTACGTGCTTATTTCAGTTGATTGAATGGCCATCGATTAGTTGTTCCTATTTATTATGTTTTGCTCGAGAGAGAATGCATATTTAGGTAGTTGTTGAATAACGACACTCCTTAGGTATATGAGAGATCAATACGGTGGGTTTAAAAGCGAGATTAGCGATAACGAAGCTTTGACGTGGTCATAGTGAGCAGTGAGAAATTGCTAGTTAGGGTAGTTCGAGAGAATACGTCTAGTAAATTATTGTGATTGCTCGAGAGAGAATTATTATAAGTTGAGTGCTCACGATCCGTAGAGAATTACTCGGCGAGATTATAGATAACATAGCGAGAAGGATTCCGATAATTGGGAAAATCATAACTCTAGTCTCCCTTAATCTTGTTTTCAATTTCATGCTCTTGAGTTGATAATTTTTACTGCTTTATTATTTATTACTTAATTAGTTTAAAATAGAAATCTTAATCTTTATAATTCAGAATATCGTTCAGACTTATTTTCTTAGTAACATTGAACAGTTATAGCTAACGCTAGTTCTCTGTAGATTCGACTCCGGACTTGTAGACCAGATTATATTTGCAGCGACCGCTATCCTTTTTAGGACTAGAGTTGGGCGTGATCAAATTTTGGAGCCGTTGTCGGGGAACTAACAGTTTTGTTATAGTTGTAAATATTGCTAGATTTTAAGTTTGAATATTTTTCTATTCTTTTTAATTATTTATTTTAGTTGTTGATTTGAGAAACATGGCATCTTTGAACTATGGGAGTTTTGGTGTTGGTAATTATGCTTTTGATCTTCCTTGTGCATATTGTTGAGGAAACCACCCGTGCCAACATTGTCAGAATCTTCCGTGAAGCGAGTTATGTGTACCAACTGAATCTTATGTGCGAAATGTGTGTGATATGTGTGGTGGTCAAGATGGTCACTTTTATTGTTGTTCTTATATTTCTTAAACTTCCCCAACCACTTATTATGATAGTTCTGCTTTTTCTTGTGAAGTTAATAGGAACAAAGAACTACATGATGCTGACATAAAGGAGATCAAGGGTATATTAAAGTGCCTTGTGGAGAAAGATGATATGAAACAACTACAAATACAAAGGCAAGAGGCAACTATTCACAAGTTGGACGCTCAATTGAATCAATTGGTGGAAGCTTTTAAAGCTCAACATGCTAATATTGTGGATTGTAGCCAAGAAGAGTTCACAGTAGAACACCAACAGTCTAACCAATCAGAATTTGATGATGTCGAAGTTGAAAATGTGGTACTAGAGTCAACCAAGAACCTTACAGATGCAATTTTAATTAACTCTAGTTTGTGTCAAGAAGAGGAGATTGATAACAAGTTGAATTTTCAGTTTGAGCGCATTGGTACTCACTCCAGGCATTTTTCGACATTGTGTTCAGAAGGAGATATAGAAATTGATCCGTACTAGCCGATGCAACAATCAAAGGAAGAGGTAGATGAGTCATTCATTCTGAAAATTTGAAGCCGTCTAGGCAAGGTGACACTCCTCAATTGAAAGCCAAAAAGTGCTTAAGGAATTATTTGATTTTTGGCTCGCAACAATTTGTACCACCCGAAGAGCATAATTACAAAGCAGAATCAAAACTAGGAGTACAATTCATAAGTTTGAAGCGGAGGCAAAAAGTTGTTCACGTCGTGCCGCGCCGTTAAATTAGGCGTTTGTTGGGATGCAACCCAACTTTACAATTTTTGTCTATTTTTTTAGTGTTTTATTTTTATTTTGTAGGACCATAGGAACCGAAGCCACCTGAAGGATGCAAAAGTGAGCGGGATGGTCGGAACTAAGTATGGGGTGTCCGCACAAAGGACCATGCCTGGGAGAAGTCTGATTACCCCATAAGGCACCATTTCTTCGGCCTACTAGGGAGTCTATTTTACCATCTTATATTTATGGTGTGCATTAGGGACAATGCACAATTTTAAGTGTGGGGTGGGAGATTGGTTGGCTAGTTTCCTGTGCTATTTTAGTTAAGTGGATTAGTCTTTAGGATGAACAAACAAGTAAGAAAATGAAGAACTCTATTGCCGTAAACTGTGTGACATATTTTATGTTGGGATTTAGGGCTGAGCATGTGTACAATACTTTCTTCAAATGCCTTGAGAATTTTTGTGATCTTCGTTTGACGCTTGAGGCTCGATTTTTGACGTTTATTACCTCATGTGCTTGAAGTATATTTATTGACTGTGCCCTATTTCTTTTACTTGAGGGTCATGACGGAACTGTCTAGAGTGGATCATGTGCATTATGTGAAGTGAGGTTTAAATGATAATTTGTGTCATCCCTTGCTAGTCTAGAACTTGACTTGTATGTGGTCAAAGGGAAATAAATAAGTTGTATCAAATTTAGGAGATGTTATACCCCGTATCTTAGAACTAAGGTTAAACTCATGTCATTAGAGTTTTAGTGGAAAAACTGAAGGTTTGAACGTTTTGCGAAAATGGTTGATAGGCCTATTTCGGGCAGCCATAACTCCTTGATTAGTTGGGAATTTGGGAAAGTACCCTTAATGAAAGTTGTAGTATGTAGAAATACCTTTCTAACGATATATGGACCAGGCCAATGAGAGATCGGAGCAAGGAGATATGATCATCCCAATATGGCTAATAGTAAGGCACTTAAAATTCTATAGAATCGGCTAAGTTTTCGATATGTCTGCCTTTCAGTCAAATTTCGTGACAATCCGTTAGGAATTTGAGGAAACTTAAAACATGAAAGTTGTAGCCCTTTGAAATAGTTTTCCAATGGTATATTGTAGAGCCCAAAAAGAGCTCTGTACAAGAAGTTATGTCCATTTTACCGAACACTATGCAGAACTGACACAGGTCCGTTTTGAGGGCGCGTGCAAGCGCGTGAGCTGGCCTCGCGTCGCGCACCGATCGCACAAAAACCCCCTCTCTGAATATTTACCTACAGGGGTCATACACTGCATGTGCATCGCGGGCCCATCGCATAACAGGTCAGGTTTCGGGGCAAAAGTCGGGATTTCGCGTTTTAAGTTATATTTAAGCTTAGGGTATATTTTCCTAACACCCCTAGTCACGAAAAATTACCCTAAAGTCAGAGGGAACAAGTCCCAAGCCTCAAGAACCCTCCAAGATAAGTCTTATCATGATTCTAGGTTGAATTCAAGTCCCTAATCTCTTTTTAACTTGAGTAAACCCTTCTAGTTGATAGAGTTGTGAGTGGAACATTATTGTTGGGTGTGGAAACCCTAGAACTCGAATTCAAGAGGATTGAACGTCAAAAAGGTAAAGCTTCTACACTCTAATCATTCATAATAGTGAATTGATGAGTTCTTGGGAGAATAGTAAATGGGTTTAGTAAAGAGAATTACACGAATTATAGTAGGGTTTTGGATTGTTGACTTGAGATTGTTATAATGATATGGGTGATGGAGAATGATGTTAATTACACCTAATTGAGATTGTAAAATCACCTAGAAGTAATAGAATGGGAATTGGGTGAAGAAACACCATTAATGGAGATTGTGGAGCTTTATGCCCACTAAGTGTTTGATAAAATGCTTAGATGACCAAAGCATGAATATTATTGCTAATATAGAATCCCTTTGACTTGTATTGATATAGATCAAAGTTGAAAGGGTTGACGAACATCGTATTACGCTCAAAGGCTGGAATTAAGGTATGTGAGGCTAACTATCTACGTTAGAAAAAATTCACGATTCTCCCTGCGCCTCATTCTTCATACTTGTCAGTAATTTGACTCAGAATATAGTTTAGCCCTAGTTTCATGATATGATATAGAACTGTTATCTTCTAGGGTTGCAGTTATAGAATTCGTTCATGGTTGTCACTTTGAACATCATGAACTCAACACGTAATCTTTATAGACTCATTGTTATCACATGAGTCTCGGTCGATGTATAACCGATTATTTGCATGAGTCCCATAATCGAAACGATTATCATGCTATCGGCTATAGTGATCCTCGGCCTTGTAAATTGTTAATGTTGAACACCGTATCCGTATTTTTGAGCCCTAGGCCACGTTTATGCATACGTCTTGCTTGGGCTCGAGGCCACGCTTTTGTGCACATTATTTGGGCCCCTGTGCCCCGCTATATTTACGATTTTGTGTGATTCTTCATCCCGAACGGCGGAGTGCTTTAGCTTCTTGCTTTCCGTTTAGTTCGATTTCAATTTCGGTTCCGGTATTTTATTGCTTCGATTGCTTTACATACCGTAGAATTCAAATGTCCGATGTCCCTTTATTGCTTGGGGGAGCCGCATCGCGCGATATACAAGTTGACGACTCGCCTTTAGAGTGCACGTATTAGGCTCGCGAGCCCAAATTCCTTCGGGACGTTGCCGGCCTATCTAGTTATTTCGTTTATAGATGCCTCTATTATTCGGTATTCTTAGAGGCTTCATAGACACGATTCGACGATCGATATTTATTATGTTAGCCTTGTTGGCGATTGTTCGATTATTTTGGTTTAAGCCATGTTGGCTACGTTCGATATTTCGATTGTCTAAGTATTTCCGCATTATGATTTCGATCAGACCTTTAGTATATCAAACATGTGTTTAGTTGTTTCCACATTCGGTTATGTTTTTGATATCACATGTTGATTCGGCCCGGACCGATTGGTTCGCTCGGTCACATGCAGTCAGGCACCGGGTGCCGTGTTATGTCCAGGCCCAGGTTTAAGGCGTGACAAAGCTTGGTGTCAGAGCACTAGATTCAAGTGTATTAGGGAGTCTATGAAGTCGTATCCAGTGGGGTCTCTTTTATATGTATAAGGGCCCCACACATATAAACAGTTGACCACCAAGACATTCAGGATTTGTTTCATTTCTTTCATACTCTAGTTCGTGCAGATAGAGCAATGCTTTTAGGAATTCTTCTAACTCGTGCAAATTACGTATTTCAGAAATGGCTCCAAAAAGGAAGTACAACAAGAGAAATACGGCTACTAGCCGAGAGGCTACCGTTGATGCAAGAAGGGGCACCGAGGCCGGGCACGCCGCCACCCACTAATGCGCGCCTACGCCTCCCAATACTTCAGATGCGGATGTTAGAGGAGCTATTCAGCTGCTCACTCAAATTTTGGCAAATCAGGCCTAGCAATAGGAAACGACCCCTAGCTCAGGTGCTTGTAGTGGGTCAAACAGTTCTAGGACTCAGGAGTTTATGCGGATAAAGCCGCCAGTGTTCACATGTCGCACAATCAACCCTTTACCATCTATGGTTCTTACGGCTATGTTCGTTTCAGCCATGAATACCTCCTGGTTTCATGAGTGTATAGAGAATGGGCTTTTTACAATCATCCTCTTTGAAGTGTCTTACACTTCACACTCACATAGGTGATTCCTAAACGTGTTATCGTGTAGATACACTATTTGGTCAAACCTGCCAAACTTAGAAACCATTAAAAAACTTAAGCTTTATGAACTCGTTAAAAAGCCTTAATGTTTTATCCTTGTTCCTTAACATTGTCTTCATCACGAGAATGGATTGAGTTATTTGACAATGCCAAACCGTCCGTCACAACTTTGTTTGATCTCCTTGAACCTAGCTCTTGGGATCTCCAGTCTGCTAGGCAGAGTTACCGCCATGATGACTTGTCCTAAGCCTTAAACCCATTTCCTTAGATGATCTTTCACCCGCATCTCTAGTTAGGCCTTTGGTAAGTGGATCCGACACATTATCTCTAGATTTTACATAGTCAATAGTGATAATTCCACCAGAGAGTAGTTGTCTCATAGTATTATGTCTCCGTCGTATGTGACGAGATTTTCCGTTGTACATAACGCTCCCTCCCCTACCTATTGCTATTTGACTATCACAATGTATGCATATAGGACCCAAAGGTTTGAGCCAGAATGGAATATCTTCTAAGAAATTTTGGAGCCATTCAACTTCTTCACCGGCCTTGTCTAAAGCTATAAATTCAGATTCCATCATAGAACGGGCGATGCACGACTGTTTGGATGATTTCCAAGACACTGCTCTACCCCCAATTGTGAAAACATATCCACTCGTGGATTTAACTTCAGATGATCCGGTGATCCAATTTGCATCACTATATCCCTCAATCACGGTGGGATATTTGTTATAATGCAAAGCATAGTCTTGGGTATGTTTCAGATAACCCAAAACTCGTTTCATTGCCATCCAGTGAGTTTGATTGGGATTACTTGTGAACCGACTCAATTTGCTAATAGCACATGCTATATCTAGTCGCGTACAATTCATGATATACATCAAACTTCCCAACACTCTTGCATAATCCAATCATGAGTCACTTTTACCTTCATTCTTCTGAAATGTATAGCTCACGTCAATTGGAGTCTTGGCAATATTGAAATCCAAATAATTGAACTTGTCAAGTACTCTTTCAATATAATGAGACTGCGATAACGCTAGACCTTGTGGAGTTTTATGAATTCTGATTCCTAAGATCAAATCAGCAACTCCTAAGTCCTTCATATCAAATTTGCTAGCCAGCATGCGCTTAGTAGCAATTATATCGGCAATATCTTTACTCATTATCAACATGTCATCAACATATAAACAAACAATGACTTTATGATTGTGAGTGTTTTTAATGTAGACACATTTGTTACACTCGTTGATCTTAAATCCGTTTGCCAACATTGTTTGATCAAATTTAGCATGCCATTGTTTGCGTGCTTGTTTTAGTCCATAAAGTGACTTAACAAGTTTGCACACTTTCCTTTATTTACCAGGAACCAGAAACCCCTCAGGTTGTTCCATGTAAATTTCTTCCTCCAACTCTCCATTTAGAAAACTGTCTTAACATCCATTTAATGGATTTTAAGACCATGTACGGCCGCCAGTGCCACTAACACCCGAATAGATGTTATCCTTGTTACCGGCGAGTATGTGTCAAAGTAATCAAGGCCTTCTTTTTGTCTATAACCTTTGACCACAAGTCTTGCCTTATATTTGTCAATAGTGCCATCAGCTTTCATTTTCTTTTAAAGATCCATTTTTATCCTAAAAGTTTATTTCCAGGAGGAAGATCAACCAATTCCCATGTGTGGTTGTTCAAAATTGATTCAATCTCACTATTGACTGCCTCTTTCCAAAATCTTTGAATCAGAAGAAGACATCACTGCTTTAAATGTTTAAGGCTCATTTTCAAGCAAGAATGTCACAAAATCTGGTCCAAAGGAAATGGATGTCCTTTGACGTTTGCTATGCCTTGGATCCTTTTCACTTGGTGTACTTTCCTTTAGTTCTTCCCACGGTCATTTAGATCTTTCACTCGACGATTCACATTCAGTTTTATACGGATAAATGTTTTCAAAAAATTCAGCATTATCTGATTCAATTATCGTATTAACATGAATTTCGGGATTGTCGAATTTTTGAACCAAAAATCGACAAGCTTTGTTGTTTGTAGCATATCCAATAAAAACACAATCCACAGTTTTTGGTCCGATTTTTACCCTTTTGGGTAAAGGAACTTGTACCTTTGCTAAACACCCCACACTTTGAAATATTTCAAGTTGGGTTTTCTTCCTTTCCATAGTTCATATGTAATAGATTGTGTTTTGTTGTGGGGCACCCTGTTGAGTATTTGGTTAGCTGTAAGGATAGCTTCCCCCCACAAGCTCTGCGGTAAACCGGAACTTATTAATAAAGCATTCATCATTTCCTTTAATGTTCGATTTTTTCTTTCCGCAATTCCATTTGATTGTGGTGTGTAGGGGGCAATAGTTTGATGAATAATTCCATAATCTAAACTTATCTTTGCAAAAGGAAATTCGTATTCTCCACCCCTATCACTTCGAATCATTTTTATCTTTTTATTCAATTGATTTTCCACTTCGTTCTTGTATTGCTTAAATGCGTCAATTGCTTAATCCTTACTATTAAGCAAATACACATAACAATATCCCATGCAATCGTCAATAAAAGTTATAAAATACTTTTTCCCACCCCGAGATGGTATTGACTTCATATCACATATATTTGTGTGGATTAAGTCTAAAGGATCTGAACTCCTATTAATAGACTTATATGGATGTTTAACAAACTTAAATTCAACGCAGATTTCATATTTTGATTTATTACACTCGAATTTAGGCAATACTTCTAAATTAATCAATTTTCGCAAGGTTTTGTAGTTGATATATCCTAAACGAACATGCCATAAATCATTTGACTCCAATAAGTAAGACGAAGTTGAATTCTTATTAATACTGTCAACAACTATTACATTTAGTTTGAAAAGGCCCTCGGTGAGGTAGACCTTTCCCATGAACATCTCATTCTTACTTATTACAACTTTCTCACTAACAAGCACACATTTAAACTCGTTTTTGACGAGTAGTGCGGTTGAAACTAAATTCTTCCTAATTGTAGGAACATGCAGAACGTTGTTAAGAGTCAGCACCTTGCCTGAAGTCATCTTCAGAAGTATCTTCCCATATCCTTCAACCTTGGCTGTTGCAGTATTTCCTATAAAAAGCTCCTCTTCGGGTCCAGCGGGAGCATAGGTTGCAAATGCTTCTTTTACAGAGCAAACATGTTGTGCGGCACTAGAATCAAGCCACCACTCCTTTGGGTTTCCAACCAAATTGCACTCTGATAGCATTGCACACAGATCATCCATGTCATCATTCTTCTCCACCATATTGGCTTGTCCCTTTTTCTTGTCCTTTTTCGGGAGACAACAATCTGGGGCTTTGTGGCAAGCTTTCCCACAATTATAGAAGTTTCCCTTGAACTTTTTATTGGCTTGCTCCTTCTTTTGTCCGGTGGACTTCTTTCTTTTCGACTTCTTTCTTTTCTTACTTTTTGAAGCAGCCTCTTCAATGATATTCGCTCCCATAATCGTTGAATTCCCACGCGAATTCTTCTCGGTACGCTTTGTTATCTTCCTCAACCTTGAGACGAGTCACGAGATCTTCCAAATTCATTTCTTTGGGCTTGTGCTTTAGATAATTTTTGAAATCTCTCCACGAAGGAGGCAACTTTTCAATCATTGCAGCCACTTGAAATTCTTCCTTAACTACCATACCTTCAGCAATAAGGTTATGAAAAATAAGTTGAAGCTCTTGAACTTGGGTTCCAATGGTTCTGTTGTCTATCATTTTATAGTCTAAAAACTTGGCAACCACAAATTTTTTCAAGCATGCGTTTTCTTCAGTCTTATAAGTGCATCCCACTATTCTTTCAAAGTTTTCATAGCACTGTAGACATTATACAAATCATCCTCCAAAGCACTTAGGATGTAGCTTTTGCATAGAAAATACGCTCGTTTCCACGCCTCAACAATCATAAAATTTTCATTGGCCGGCATATCGGCAAGAAGAGGCACGGAGGGTCTTCGTTGGTGAACTTCGCATACCAAGAGTTGTAAGCCAAAAGAACACCCTTTGCTACCATCCTTTGAAGTTGGCTCCAGAAAATTTTCCCGATTTTTCCGTCGGTGGCACAGCAGTTCGGCTTGTTGTCGCAGAAGTAGTAGCGCTTTCAATTGCCATTTCTTTTAACTATCAAAATTGACAAACTAGAATAGCAAAATTTTCACAACAACAACGACGAAGTTTTTATGTTCTTCAAATCGTTGTGCAAGTATGAACTTTAATATTCCAACGAAGTTTTTATATCTTCAAGTCAGAACACGAAATTTCATACGGAGTAGAAAACCACACAGGTTTTAGTCTCCAAAACAGAATACAGATTAATATATAAAATATAATTTCCTTAAGATTGTTATTAATCTATATTGCAAAAAACGTTGAAACAGTAACTTAGAAAATATTTCTGAAACAGAAAACAGAAGTTGGACAGATTCTAGAAAAACAGTAGAAAACGAAAACCAGAAACTGAAAAATAACAACAGTCTCTGAAAAACTATGTAAGAATCAAAATCGAGCCCACTGAATGCACAGTGTGTCCTTAAGGAAATTATTCCCCTCAAGTACCCGAGGTTAATGGAATATATCCTCCCAGGATAGAACGATCTTACTCAGCGGTGTATCGGTACCTAAAACCATGGTATCAACAAACCACTCAACGACAGTAAATTACACTAGAATGTATTTTGTACAAAAGAAGAAGAAGTTTTTGACGTTCAGAAAATTCGTTAAGAAAAATCTGAGGAATCAAACGAATTTATAGACATGGAAGTACTGTTTCTGAAGGTTTGCAACCCTTCAGAACAGTCACTTTAAAACGGGCGAGAATTTTAAATAAAATCCGGGAAAGAAACCGGTCGCGGGACAGACACGCGGATCCGAGTCACTAACGGGTCAGGATCTGGATAATTTAATTAAGTAATTAAATAATTAAAATTTAAAGAAAATTTAGTCGAAAAAGATTATCAATCAATCAGACCATTTGACCAAATCTGAAGCCGAGCAACGACGACGGCGCGAGGGGAGACTCTCTTCTTATCCCTTTAGCAACAAGAAGGAGTGGTTCTACTTTGAAGTAGGAGAACTTTTCTTTCCACTACCAATGAGGGACAAATGCTTATTTCATAAAGCAAGAGGGAACAACTCATCTCATTTTACCTCCACTTCTTTTCCCTCTATTTCCCATTCAACCTATCAATTAAACCCAACAATAGTGAGCGGTGAGAAATTGCTATCTAGGGTAGTTCGAGAGAATACGTCTAGTAAATTATTGTGATTGCTCGAGAGAGAATTACTATAAGTTGAGTGCTCACGATCCGTAGAGAATTACTTGGCGAGATTATAGATAACATGGCGAGAAGGATTCTGATAATTGGGGAAATCATAACCCTAGGCGTCCTTAATCTTGTTTTCAATTTCATCCTCTTGAGTTGATAATTTTTACTGCTCTATTATTTATTATTACTTAAGTAGTTTAAAACATAAATCTTAATCTTTATAATTCAGAATATCGTTCAAACTTATTTTCTTAGTAATATTGAACAGTTATAGCTAACGCTAGTTCTCTGCGGGATTCAATTCCGGACTTGTAGACCGGATTATATTTACAGCGACCGCTTATCTTTTTATGACTGGAGTTGGGTGTGATCATTACACATCCAGCAGGTGTGCCACTTTACGCGTTCTTTCTTTTGTGATTGTTACTCCTGATTGTTTAGTTTAAGAGGATTTTCTGTATGCTGTTTTAGTATTAACGAGTATAGCTTCTATCGAATCAAAACTCGATTCAGATTTTCCTTTGCAGGTGGAGAGTATAGTTCTAAGCATCATATCCATGCTTTCCAGCCCTAGTGATGAATCTCCTGCTAATGTGGAAGCTGCTGTAAGTACCATTTGTAATTCACATTACTTCACTCATTCATTAGGTTTCTTTTAGCTTTCCGCTTAGTAATATCCCTGCACCTCTCCCTATATAAACAAAATATCCGTAGATATCTCGACTTGTGGGAGTTAGCCTTAAAATGCAGTTAAACCTGTGTCATGATAATGATCAGTCAGCCATTGCAAGATATTTTCCGTTCGGATTGGCATTTGTTGTAAGTTCTGGATTATAAGAGGATTGTCCAGAGTGGTAGCATATTTAGCTAAGTAGTCTGCAACCTGATTCCCTTCTCTATAACAATGTCTGAATGTCTTCTTGCTGGTCGACCATACCAATTGTTTGCTCAATAATTGACGAGCTCTGGGCATATAGAGTTTTTTTGCCCGTACTCTGTCAAATTATTATATAGTTTACGATATCATCCCACAGAGATTGGAACCACCTAGGCTCCAGATTTATATTATCCCGGTTACTATTTGAGAGATCAAATTGATGAAAGAGAGTAGTGTCTTAAAATTAAGTATTTAAACAAAACAAATAATTTCCTAAAGATTTAAAAAGAGTTGGGAATAATTGAAGCCACTTGGTAAGATTATTATTATAATACAATCTTAATTTAATACATTTCATGAAAGAATAATTGCTTATTGCTAAATACAATTACATTTTTCTCACTTGGAAATAATCAATTAATAACACTCCTTGAGATAATGAATATTAATTAAATTACAACTAGTGAAAATTAAAAGAAAAATAATTCCTTGCCTGAATTGTGTCATGAGGAGTAAAGCCTCTTGAGATTAGTCTTTAGATAAATAATCTTATTTGAGTCAATATCTCCGTGAGGGTTAGAACTAAAAGATATAAGGTATAGATATTCCTCAAATCGATACACTTATTTGAGTCAATCCCTCCGTGGGATTAGGACCAAAAGAAATAAGATGAAGATTATTTAAATCAATAAACTTGTTTAAGTCAATTCCTTCTTGAGAATTAGGTTTGTGAAAGAAGCAAGATCAACGATTTGGAACGATAGATTATTAAATATTATTATTACTCTAATATTTTATGCAATAATTATAAAGTATTAATTTTGCTTCGTGAGAATTACAAAATTAATACTAGAATAACCACAACATAAAGTATAATAGAGTAGCAATAATATTTAGGAAAAGTCTAAAATTCCGACACTAAGTAAATATTTTAAAATAAGATAAATACTATAATAACATACCAAGCTTCATCAACTATTCCCATAAAGATATTACTCCAATAAGGAGTATATAAACAAAAGATCTACTAAAATATAAAAATAAAAATAAAAAGAAAGAGCAAGAACAAAGCTAGAGAGAAAAATGGTTATTTTCCTACTACTCTAGATGTCTTCTATACAAAGAGTTGCCTTCTATTTATAGAAGTGAATTTCCTCATTAAATGTGGAAATTGGAAGATGTATCTTGAGAAGATATATTTTGAGAAAAATCTATTCTTGAGGAAGATGTAACTTCACTTTTTGTATTGTGAAGTGGATGTGTTGCAATCTCTTCTTTTCTTTCATCTTTAGCTATATTAATGGCTTTCTTATTCCTACAAAATATTGTTAGAAAACACATAGAAATTGAAGTATTATATAACTTCTTTATTTAAAATAGTATAGTTTAAAGTATATAATATATGTTTATTTTACATCCATCACATACCCCCACACTTCAATCCTTGCTCGTCCTCGAGCAAAGGACACAAAATAAAATAGCGGCTAAAATTTTAGGTAACATTATGAGAACTTTTGACAAACAAGAATCAACTAAAATTACCTTACGAGTTCAAATAATTTTATCCGCACTCATAATCATCTATTGAGATTAAAAATCACAATATTTCCTAATCCCAGTGTGTCTAACCAAATGAAGAGAGATGCCCATGAATCACATAATATATTAATATAAATCAAAGAAAGGCACAGAGAGAAAAATTCTCTCGCTCTCAACAAAGAAGTATCTCAAGCTACTCGAAATTTCCATAAGCTTGCCTAGCATGTGATTTTCCACTAATATAGGAGTCCTTGAGTTGTGATCATCTATGACTTTTATAAGGTTGCAATGTGGGTTTAGGGATGGGTAGGATACATATGAGTAAAAGTGACTCAAGTCCCTCATAAGCACCACAATATTTGACATTTAAGCACCATTGCTTTCCTTCTTCCGAAACAAATCAACCTCATGTATTCCTTTTTATTTTTCATTTTTCACCCCTCTGTTTTTTTTTTCTAACTAGATAGCTGTTAAAAAATTTCCTTGTAGTTGTCTGTTTTTTTTTTTTTTTTTAATGACAGCATTCTTAAAAGATCAATAAGCTCAATATCATCATTTTTCTTCTTTCTTTCACAAATACTCCCTCACACATGCATTTTGCATTCAACTTTTTTTTTTTAATAGCGGCAAAAAGGGAATAAAGCGAATAAATAGATGTGATAACGAAGATTGGGCTAAGTCTGATGTTTGGCTTATCAAGAAAATAAGGGATAATTCATTTAGGCTCAAGGGGGTTGACTAGGGATAAAAATAATTACGGTAGGTCAATTTAGGTCATGATTCAACAAGGAAGGCCTACTTTTATTTCCCAACTCAAAATTCTACCTAGAATTTCGTCACAAACCACATTTAAGGCAAGTTCTAGATTTTCGAATAAGCAAGAGAACTGTACAATATAACCTCACAGCACAATACACTTGGGATCAATAAACATTATAATTTTAATCGCCAATAAACAAATATGAGGTTGGAAAGGTATTTTTACCCATGAATGATACTCAATCAAATCTGTTTTTTCAAAATCTCATTTTAAGAAAAACAAATTTTAGCCAACTTATTTATTATTATATATTCTAAAAAAGTGTTCAATTCAAAATAATACGACCATAGCAAAAAATTGAACAAAGAAATCTGTGGAAGTGTAGAAAAGTAATTATGTTACAAAATGAATATATATATAATATTGAAGTAATACATATATGTCTTTACCCCCACACTTAAATATTGTCATGTCCCCATGAGAGTAATTTAAAAGCAAGAGGAGGTAAAGGGGCTCCTTTTTTTTTTTCCTTTCTTCGTGAGCTTGTGAACTTCACACCAAGTTCTGCATCACTCTTTCTTTTTCGCTCCATGGGGTTCCCTTCAGAGCTCATTTGGCCAAGAACATTACAAAATATCTTCTTTTTTCGTTCATCCCGCTCTTTCTTGGCCTTGTATCGAGCAGACAAACAACTATGCATGATGATCTTTAACTCCATTTTGCATTTTTCACCGGGATCTTTCCACGCATTTTCCTGAAAATCCTCAATAATAAAATCCAAAAAATCATAATGATCAAAAGAAATTGAAGAATATTGGTCAAAGAATATTTCATTTGTGCTTGTGATCTCTTCATTCTCTTTTTCTTCTAAATTAAACAATTTATGTGGATGAGAAAAATGTGGTATGCACTCATCACTTGTTGAATCAAATTCAATGAAACCTTTATTGTCCTTCTTCTCCACTAGACCAGACCTTTCATCATGAGAGGTAGATTCTTTTTCATAAGACTCATTTATTTTATCAATTGATCCTTCCACATAAGACGTAGTTTTATTTAAGAGTTTACCACCATTATAAGAGGTTACCATACTTACTGATTGATTTAATTGCATTGTTAGATTTGTAATGGCTTTATGATTCTGTGCATAGTTTTCATCTGTGTATTTTATGAAATTATGCACAGTCTCTTTCAGTTTCACATTCTCGTCTTGTGATGGTTGGCTAGTCTTATTTTGACTCCATACAAAATTTGGGTGTTGATAGCATTCTGAATTGTATTCACACCCATACAAATCATCATACCTATAAAAACTAGAAACATCGTGAGGTTGTTCATAAAATGAATCAAAAAAGATAGGACTACCTGTTTGACATTCATCGTAGAGGTGATTTCCACCACCATATTCACAAGTAACACACCTTTGATTGATTCATTCCTCAATGTCTTTCATTCCCCTTTGCCTGATTAATTCTTCAATATCTTTTAGTTTTGCAGACATACCGTATGAGAAGGTGTCACCTGTTTGACATTCAAAGCTTTGGTGGTTGCCTCTGCAAAATTCACATGTAACTGGCCTCTGGCTTGTTTTATCAATTAATTCTTCAAGGTCTTTCAGTCTCCCAGAACCGCCATATAAGAAAGTGTTACCTGCTTGACATTCATGACTAAGGTGATTTTCGCCACAATTATCACAAGTAACTGACCTTTGGTTGATTCTAATTGGTAATTTTTCAACGTCTTTTGATTTCTCAGAATCACCATATGAGAGAACTCACCAAAGAGCTCACAATCATCTTCATAATCATAAATAACTGATGGACAATTCATTGTCTGATGGTTCCCACCACAAAGATTGCAAGTGATAATCACTTGACAATGACTTTCGACGAGATTTCTACGTGGTTGATTAAGATTCATTTTGGAGGTGCATGAAATGAGTTCTCTTCAGGTTTTTTTTTTTTTTTTCAAGTCTTGCTCCCTAAAACTTGTTATGTGCTAGAAAAAAATTGAAGATAGTTAAATAATGATAATATATATAGAGTAATAATATAAAAATTAAAATTAAAAATAATATAATACTAATAATAATAATAAATAAATAATATAATAATAATAATAATAATATTAAAATGATATAACAACAACAACAACAACAACAACTTCAAGTTTTAGTCCCCTAGCACTTGTCAGGTACTAGAAAATAAAATACTTGAATATATAGTAAATAAAATTCTCAAAGTAGTAATAAAATAATTAATCTAAAGTTAATGTTTACCCATCCCCCGCAATGGCACCAAAAATTTGACAAGCTCTGGGCATATAGAGTTTTTTTGCTCGTCCTATGTCAAATTATTGTATAGTTTAATATATCGTCCCACAGAGATTTGAACCACCTAGGCTACAGATTTATATTATCCCCGTTACTAGTTGAGAGATCAATTTGATGAAAAGAGAGTAGTGTCTTGAAATTAAGTACTTAAACAAAACAAATAATTTCCTAAAGATTTAAAAAAAGTTGGGAATAATTGAAGTCACTTGGTAAGATTATTATTATAATACAATCTTAATTCTCACGAAAGAATAATTGCTTATTGCTAATACAATTACATTTTTCTCACTTGGAAATAATTAATTAATAACACTCCTTGAGATAATGAATATTAATTAAATTACAACTAGTGAAAATTAAAAGAGAAATAATTCCTTGCCTGAATTGTGTCATGAGGAGTAAAGACCTCTTGAGATTAGTCTTTAGATAAATAATCTTATTTGAGTCAATATCTCCATGAGGGTTAGAACTAAAAGATATAAGGTATAGATATTCCTCAAATCGATACACTTATTTGAGTCAATCCCTCCGTGGGATTAGGACCAAAAGAAATAAGATGAAGATTATTTAAATCAATAAAATTGCTTAAGTCAATTCCTTCTTGAGATTCTTTAAATCAATAAACTTGGATTATTAAATATTATTATTACTCTAATATTTTATGCAATAATTATAAAGTATTAATTTTGCTTCGTGAGAATTACAAAATTAATACAAGAATAACCACAACATAAAGTATAATAGAGTAGCGATAATATTTAGGAAAAGTCTAAAATTCCGACACTAAGTAAATATGAAGATAAAGAACTTCCGGACAAGGAATAATTAAAATAAGATAAATACTATAATAACATACCAAGCTTCATCAACTATTCCCATAAACATATTACTCCAATAAGGAGTATATAAACAAAAGATCTACTAAAAGATAAAAATAAAAATTAAAAGAAAGAGCAAGAACTAAGCTAGAGAGAAAAGTGGCTATTTTCCTACTACTCTAGATGTCTTCTGTACAAAGAGTTGCCTTCTATTTATAGAAGTAAATTTCCTCATTAAATGTGGAAATGTAGTGTGAGGAAGATGTATCTTGAGAAGATATATTTTGAGAAAAATCTATTCTTGAGGAAGATGTAACTTCACTTTTTGTATTGTGAAGTGGATGTGTTTCAATCTCCTCTTTTCTTTCATCTTTAGCTATATTCATGGCTTTCTTATTTCCTACAAAACATTGTTAGAAAACACATAGAAATTGAAGTATTATATAACTTCTTTATTTAAAATAGTAGAATTTTAAGTATATAATATATGCATATTTTATATCCAAAAATAATATCCTTAATGACCAGATTGCAAGTCGTATATTATGATCAACTAATCTCTTTGCATTAGTGGAGAGTTTAAGGCAGGTTCCGCGAATGGGCTCGCTGTGCTTTTTCAACAACTCTACAATTGAAGGCACAAGATCATCTTCCATGCTTTCAGAATCAGCTGGTGGAAGCAAAATGTCATTTAAATGTATTTACCCCTAAAAAGGTAACAATTGAATTTATACACAGTTTAAAGGATACGTGGTTTGATTAGTTGTTAACGTAATGAAACAAGAAATGCCAATCAATTGAATACAACAAATTAAGAGAATGATAGCTTATATCGTGTGTGTAACCACTGGAAAATTGGTCCGGCTCCGAACGTAGGACTTGGACTGAGCCAAATTCAAAGAGCTTAAGCTTTTAGAGATGCTACAGAGTAATAGTAAAGTGTATTCAGAGTCAAAAATCAGAGCTAAAATATGAGGGTTTCACCCCTTTTTATAGTTACAAGAATGGGCCTCAACTTTTACCTTTTTATAGTTACAAGAATGGGCCTCAACTTTTACCCTAAAAGCCCGATAAAGCCCTAACCTAAGACGGCAGCTTCATAGTTGTCCACGTAACAGACGACATAACGGGCGGCGAGAAATCTGTCTCGTGATGGATCCCTCACTGGCGTCTCTTCAATCCCCCGATATTACTTCGGCTTCTAGTGTCTTCAGCTTAATGGGCAAACGACTCCTCGGACATTAATTCATCTGAACCACCGAACTCAATCCAACGATACGCAGTGGCGTACGCGGAATTTTTTATAAACAGTGTCGACATATAAAGAAATAAATAAATTGACATACCAACATTATATTAATAAAAAAAAAAAATTGAAGAAATGAGCCCTAGTTAGGCTGGTCTATATCATCCTGACCAGACAAGAAGTCGGAAGTTCGAACCTCCACTCACAACATTTACTTTTTAGGGTGAGGCATTTTGGAAAAATGCAAAAAAAACATGGAAAATGCACTTACCAAGCTCAAACTCAGGTGGATTCCTGCATCAGCGAGGAAACTAACGAGCGAGCCACTAAGCTGCTATATTCATGTGGTATCATTTATTGTTTATGTAGTGGAAATTCTATTTTTTCAGATTATATACATACATATATATATATATATTTTTTAAAATCGATGAAGCGGTGTTGGATGACACCCCTTCACATAGGGTGCGTCCGCCCCTGACGATACGTCATCTGTTAGTGTTTGTAAATTACTCCGACCCCTCGTGGTACTTTGCACCGATTTTTACTGTATACAGATAGTCCCCACACTTCCCGAATCAAAGTCTATCAGAGTGATGGGAAGTGGAATGATAACCTCGGTATCTTCTCTTGTAAGTTTTGAAATAGGCGGGAAAACAAACGTTCTTTCGCATCACGTCCGTCTGACTTCGGACACGTGTAACTTCCTGATTAGACGTCCATTCAGTTCTCTGATCAATGCGTTTTTTCCATAATTACACTCCCTCTATAAAAGCTCAATTCCCCTCATTTTTTTACCATTTACTTCACGATTTTTTACTCCTCGTTCTTCACTCTTGCCTTCCTTCTACTCTTCATCTGAAACGCTCAAACCTTCATATACATCTTCAAATCTTCGTCAAAAACCTTCATAAATTTCTTCAAATCTTCATCAGAAACCTTCAAATCTTCATACATATCTTCAAATTCTTAAAAATGACAACGAACTCCCGATCTCCTTCTAGAAATGCCTCGCTGGCTGCTTCTTCTCCCCCGGCGACTGACGTCCTTGCTAGCCTCGAGGTTAGTGCTCGAACCGAATCCTTCGAACCTTAGCCATAAGCTATTCTGCCTGCACACTTCCACTTCGACATCGAGTTCGCCGTAGAGACGATCGTGAAAAAGTCCAACAAGGGCTTTGATGTTCGGCGATACCCTTTTTCGATCAAGGCGACGGACCTACCGCGAGTCCGAACCGACTACGGTTGTACAGATAGTCTTTCAGAGATCGTCGTTTCGGGTCAGGACGATGACATCACCACCTTTGTGGAGGGATACTCAAATGTTTATACTTATCCCTTCACATTCAAACTTGACCTCCCGATCGATCAGGTCATTCTTGATATGTGCCGAATATTTAATTTACGCCTTGTACAAATCGACCCGAATGTTTGGAGGATCGTAACTTGCCTCCGCTTTTTGGCAAACAACGTCAATGCGGAGTTCACTCTGCACCATTTGATCCGGCTGTATTGTCCGTGTATCTTCCGTGGTGGGGTCGTAAAGCTCCCCAAACGAGGAAACCACCCTATCCTCTCCAGCGTCGATAAAAATAGAGATCGAGGTTGGGTGGAGCCTTTTGTCAAGGTCAAGATCGGAGAGATAATTCCAAAGGGATCCATGCCATTTCCCGAGCGATGGAATGATAAACATAAGCATCATATAATTTTACTCTTTCCGTATGCTTTTTGTCGTACCCTATTTTAACCGGGGTCAAAATAGTTTACAACATCCCGGTAATTCCGGGGTTATTTAAAGTTAAGAGTCGCCACCTAATTATTTACGGTGAATTAGGGCACCTAAGGTTAATTAAAGTAATTATCTAAAGTTGATTTGTTTTTAAAGTCTACGAAACCAAAATTCTAGGTACGGGTTCAACTAATCTAGAGGGAAGGTATTAAGCATCCTCTAAATTCCATTAATAATGGTTAACCGACCGGACTTATGATTAGTTAGGCTAAGAATGTAAATATGTCATTTTAATATTTAAGAAATAATTTATAAGCATAGCCAAAATTATAGATAGATATATAAGAATGCTATTTAAAATAGGACTAGTAGGAAAATAATAATCGGTATAAAATAGCTTAGTTAATAAACTGAGAAAGTGCAGGATGTATAACGTTTTGTAAATACTTGAAGAAAATAAATTATACGGACTAACAAATTAGAAGAATCGTTGTAAGATTGATGATAAAGTTTTAAAGAGATAGTAAATCAGAAAACGTTAATATGCTTCAAGTTAACTTAGACAGGGCTAACTAACTCTGAAGTATTCAACGACTCAAAAAAAAAGAGGTAAAAGTCCGAAAAGGAAACTACTTCAGATGTAAAACATTAAGCTTATGTTTTATAAAATCTAAAAGGGAAAATGGGATTAATGTGTTAGTTCAAACTCCCAAACTTAAAATATGTAGAAAATTTTGATAAACAAAAGGAACATCCCCATTTAAAAAAAACTTGATTACTGATATAAACAAAGTGAGAGCTTCTAGACCACTAGAGCAAAATATTTTCCAGCAGAGATTTGACCCGGTATAAACTTAGTAGACGTGACGTGAGTATATCTTTAGCACCGCTAATGTATTTAAACCAACTAACAAAATGAAAAATCCTATAAGATCAAAAACTACCCTGTTGTTTAACTAAAGTAGCCTTAAACAAATAAACTAGAAGAAAAGCAATAGTCACATAATTCCAGCGAAAGATATCATCAAAGCAAACATAATGCGCTTAGCGATTGAAGGAATATTGAGGAACATTCGCCATCTTCCTCACCCCTCTTTTCAGTTTCGATTCATATGAGGGCGCGAAGGACACTAGATGAAGGGAAATGAGGAGGAGACGCGGACCCTCACTTAATGATGATGTCGTCGAGTCTCACTTGGAGACTCTTCGGCTCCACAGTACATGCAAAAGAAGGGGAAATAAAAAAAGATCAGAAGCTATAACCTTAACCAATAATACACGAGAGCTGAAATAAAGCAATAGTCATTTGAAAATTTAAATCAGTCACCATGTTGTATAGTAAAAGGATAAAGATCAACTCATGCAACTTTTCAAAATTTGAAACCCAAACAGATAAAAAAAAAAAAAAATAGCATGCTATACTTGATAGGGAAACATTTCTTCTAAGAAAAAAAACTCAGATCTTAGGTATCAAACGATGAACATCCCAAAGGCATGCTTTAAAGTGGATTTGCTCGTCAATAGGCAAACAGTACTATTAATTCATGTAGCAAACAGGTTTTATGAAACAGTGGCTTCTCTATCAGATTTTGTCAAACTTTGAACTAGTAAGTTATTTTTGGAGATTTCCATAATATACTATCAAATTTATTCTTAATCTGTCTTATCCTCATTTCCTTCCTTTTATGGAGGATAACAGAGCTATTAATTCTGATACATAGATTTTACTCGCGACAAGAGCCTAGCTAATTGATATGGCAGACCGGATGAAATGTAATTTTGGATGTGAAATAGGCCAGCTCAAGAAATGGAAAACCAGCACATTTAAATAACACGAGGCATGACCTATCTTTCTTATTTATCTTTAGTTACTAGACTGAAATCAGTGGGAAAGTATTTAAGCATAATAAATTATGTGAGTCAATGATAGAAGCAGGTATTCGAACACCATATCGACCAAACAGATCCTTAGAGACAAACAAAACTAAAGCTACGAAAAGGAGGGTGATTGACTGAAAGCAAAGTAGATAGACTAGAAAAAAAAAAACCAAAAAAAAACAGCAACTTCATCCTCTCTTAACATCTGAGAAAAAAACTGTGTAAATGAGACAAAGAAAAGCATGTTTTACTCAACTAGACAACATTGACAGTTTTCAAATGACTGCAACCTTCCTAAAACAGGGTATTGTCAATATTCTGGCCAAACTAAATGCTCAAACCTGAGGGTCTTATAACTCGCTGTAAACAGCAAAAAGGAAAATGAGTGTGGACTAGTCATTTAACTCCTAACAGGTCTAATCTTCAAAACCATACCATGTTAATACTCACAGACCCTAACAGATTCGATGTCATTCTAAAACATAATATTATGAAGCATACATCACTAATCACATGAAGGAATAGAAATGAAACTAAACTTCTTATTACCATAACTTAACAAAGCCGATTACTAGAACTTAAACAGATAAGTCATACTACTATGCATTGAGAGAGTGTAGGCATAATTGCATGTTTTCTATTAACGAATCCTTAAAGAAATTCTAACCTTAATCACATAGCCAATAAACTTTAATCATACGAAAAAAGAGAAAAGAAACAGAATCTTAAAAATGCATGGACAAGGAACATTATTCGTCTAATTCCAACAGCATTCTATAAGCTAACAAAATCGAAAACACACAGAGCTTAACAAATGAGAATATAACAGAGAGGAGGATGAAATCACCTTTGTCGGGTGCAGTGAACAGAGGTATGGAGGTCTCGAATCTACTCTCGTATTGACGGATTCGAGACTCGAGTCGACAAATAAAATGGCTTTGTCGTAGTTAAAGTTCTTTGCCGAACAGCGACGAGAGTTAGTCGAATCGTCACGAACTTAACCTTTCATCACCGATTTCATATTTCAACGAAATGTTTTCCTGGTTTAGAGAGAGTTCAAGACCAGATTTTTAAGAAAGAGTTCCAGACCTTTTGACCCCAAAAATCTCGGCAGAAAACCAAAGTGTTTTTAGAGTGAAAGTTTTATTTGGCTTCTCATTCGGAGTCCAGATTGACCACCAAAAAGAACCCCCCCCCCCCCATTTATAACCAAGAACTAGGGTTTCACTGGTTTTTGGGCGGGATTTCTAGTGATCCGTTTGAAATCGAATCAAATCTTTAAAGTTGATCTTTCTTTTTTCAGATTTTTGGCCGTTTGTATTTGACCAAATCGTATATAAAAGTGGCAAGGTGAAACCTGCCATGGCTGAAAATAAAGATGGTTTCTTGTTTGGAAGAGGAAAGAGGAAAGGTTTGCACGAAAATGAAGGGGTAAGGATCTGCCATGGTGAAAGTAGGTCAAGGTTTTGCTAAAAATGGGGTGAGAGAGAGGAGGAGAAGGGAGAAGAAAGAGGAAACGAGAGAGGTGAGAGAAAGAAAGAGAGAGGCGGCTGAAGAGAAAGAGATTAGGGAAAATAAATTATGGACTGGTCGGGTCGGGTCGGGTAGGCTTAGTGTTAGTGGGCTGGTCGGTCTTTGTTGGGCTGGGTAGGGAAATAATGTAGGTTGAATTGTTTTGGTCCGAAAATGTGGCCCTTTTCTTCCTTCAATTAATTTATTCTTGGCTTTAACTTAAATTTAGTACAATATGTACTATGTAAAGACAAATGGTAATTAGTACGTGTAAAGTAAAATTAATTTAACGCGTACAAATCCTAAAATAAAACGATGACGAACCATTTAAAATTTGTAATACTATTAATATTGATAGTGGAATAGTGAAAATGAAAGTAATGATATTAATAGTAGTGGAAATAATAGTGAAAATAAAATACTTAACTCGCCAATAAATTTAGAAGCCCGAAGAAATAAATCAGAATAAAGGAGGGACAAAATTGGGTGTAAACAGATGCCCCTCTTCGCCTGGAGACGATGCAAGAGTTTTCGGGCGAAGAAGTTGACGTAGTAGCCAATTTTGTTCCGACCAACAAATATGAACTCAGAAGAACTTGAGGAAATATGGGTTAGGAGGATTGGTGGAAAATATTATGGAAATGGAAAGAATTATGGCCGACCCACGATTTTGAGTTGCCTACATATCTCGGGTTTCGCGAGAATTAAGCTGTATGTAGTTCGAAAGAAGTGGGTCGATACTGACGCTACGCTTTTTGCCCCAGTGTTGAATTATGGTGAGACTGGGATATAGTAAAACTACAAGATTGTGAAAAGAGTTGAGTATAGTTGTAGCGGTGGATATGAAAAGAAATTAACCTACGTATCACGTGTTTGTGGACGCAGGCGGAGTTGAGTTCGAGAGTAGATCCGTGACCCTTGCTTGTGAGTTTGATATTCCTCTTCAGCAAATTTGCCCCAGTTCACTGCGTAAGATAAAGTTTCACGTTGTGCTATGTCTCTGTAGATTGTATTTTCTGTCAAAACTGAAATTCATGTCAAAATTAGTAATAAAGTCTGGGTAAAGTTGAAACTGTAAAACTTATAAAGAATGTAAAATGATAAAATATAAGTGTGAAAGTGAGGATGAAGCCGTGTGGCTTATAATGAAGCAGTGTGGCCAAATGTTGTCTCTGGTTGTCTTCAGGGACTTAAATGAATATGTGATGTGTACGCCGAGGATGCAATAATATCTCCAGTTGTATTTGGAGATCTTAATGATAGTAATAAGGTTTCCGGCTGTCTTCCGAGACTTGATGGTAAATAATATCTGTGGAATTTTAAGGTAAAGTTGTCAAAGTAGGTAAAGTGGATGATAAAGTAAAATAATAAAGTAGAGAGTAAAGTAAAAATGTAGCCATTTGGCTTATGCAGATGAGGCTGTATAGCCATGTGACATCTCCGGTTGTCTTCGGAGACTTGATGAAAATTCCCGTAAAGTCCGGGGTAAAGTCGTAAAGTGGATGATGATTCCCGTAAAGTTCGGGGTAAAGTTGTTAAAATAAAGTGAAGGATGATTCCCGTAAAGTTCGGGATAAAGTATTTAAAGTAGAGTGAATGATGAGAATGTAAATTCCCGTAAAGTCCGGGGTAAAGTAGGTAAAGTAAATGATGCGAATGTAAATTTTCGTAAAGTCCGGAGTAAAGTAGGTAAAGTAAATGATGTGAATGTAAATTCCCGTAAAGTCCGGGATAAAGTAGGTAAAGTAGGTAAAGTAAATGATGTGAAGGTAAATTCCCGTAAAGTCCGGGATAAAGTAGGTAAAGTAGGTAAAGTAAATGATGTGAATGTAAATTCCCGTAAAGTCCGGGGTGAAGTATTTAAAGGAGGTAAAGTAAATGATGTCTCCGGTTGTCTTCGGAGACTTGATGAAAATTCCCGTAAAGTCCGGGGTAAAGTTGTTAAAATAAGTAAAGTGAATCTTTGTCTCCGGTTGTTTTCGGAGATTTGATGAAAATTTTCCGTAAAGTCCGGGGTAAAGTGGTTAAAGTAGATAAAGTGAGAATGTAGATTCCTGTAAAGTTCAGGGTAAAGTCGTAAAATTGGTAAAGTAGATGATGAGAATATAGATTCCTGTAAAGTTCAGGATAAAGTCATAACGTTGGTAAAGTAGATGATAAAATAAAATGGTAAAGTAAAGAGTAAAGTAAGTGCATAGCCGTTTGGCTAGTAACGTTGATGGTATTGTGACAGGCCAAATTAATGACACGCAATCCTGATTCGATTCGTCTTCAATCTCGACAACCTACAAAACATGTATACTTGTTAATGAGGTCATAAAGCTGTTGTGATAAAATAAAATTGAAGATACAGTTAGAAATAAAGCCGTTTGGCTTTTAATGCACGGCCATAATGAGCCAAGTGATGCTTTTCAGCCGGGATTGATAGGCTTGACTATCGGTCTCGCGGTCTTTGTTCCTGCACTCAAAGAAAAATTCTTAGTTTGGGAGGGGAAAGCTGATTCGTGTTAACCTGAAGCTTGATGTTGTTGGCGCTCCATTCATCTCGTTTGTTTGAATCTTGTGATCTCCGTTCAAGCCTCGGTAGATGAATAGTAGTAAAACAATTGAAAGAAAGTATTTCATTTGAAATGTAACTATATGTATATAAGTTGTGAAATATATATATATATATATATATGGATATATGTATGTAAGGGAAGATATATATGTAAATATATGTATGTAAGTTGTAAAATATTTCTGCCAACTTCAGATTGTGACACTTCTGAAATAATTGAAAGGTCATTTGTCTAATAGCCTTAATATTGTCGATGTCTAACTCTGTTCTTGTCTAATCTTTCAAAATATGCCCCAGTTTTGATTCAAAAGGGTGTACTAAACCTATGTTGCGGTGTGACCGAACCTTATATAGGTTGCCTACGTATCCCACCGAGGGAATCAGGTCGGCGTAGTTCTGTTATATAAATGGTAAAAGTTTGTTGGCTTTCTACCTAAATATGTTTGACCTGTATGTTGACAGTCTACGAATCCCGCCGAGGGAATCAGGCTAAGCGTAATTCTCCCTGTATAAGGATTTTGAATTTTCTGTTATAATGCAACCGAACCCTACGTGGGCTGCCTACGTATCCCACCACGGGAATCAGGTCAGCGTAGTTCGTAATTGTTAAAGGAAAGGTTGCAAACTAGATTGTCTAACCTAATGTCGTCTTTTGATTTTTCCTGATCCGAATAGCCCTCGTACTTACGTCGTTGTCTATCAGCTATTTCAATTTCTTCTAAGTGGATTTTGTTTTGTCCTTTAATCCTTTGTTATTCTCTCGAGATGTACTTGGTTTATTTGTTCATTTTACGCCATAATCGTACAGTTGGCAGATTTGATAAATAAAGTAGAAAATAATAAATAGACAGTTAGGGAAAATCAGAAATGCATTCATAGATTGTGCAATTTTAGCTTCCAAAAGATGAGGCAAAACAACAAAAGTTTTAGGGCACGATTTAAGCCTCCATTTTAAAAATCGTTGTTATACCCCATTTAAACGGGTTAAATTAAGTACAACATATTGGGGATTCCTATTTTTGCTTATTTTAAGGAGTCGCCACCTAATTGATTTTAAGGTGAATTAGGGCACCTATTTTATTAACTAAGGTAAAATGATTAACCTCTGTTAATAGTCTGCTCAATTTTCGATTCTAGGTAAGGGTTCTAATTATCCTAAAGGGAAGGGGTTAGGTGTCCTCTAGGATCCGTTAGCTACGGTTTACCGGCCAAACTTAGGTTAAATAATTAAGGCGAAGTACAGTAAATTAGTATCTTATAAATAATTTAAGAAAAAGATATTTCATAAAAGTATATAAGTAGTTAAAATAGAGGACTTTGCAAATAAATAAAATAATGCATTCTTTAGACTTAAATAAAGAAATAGCTATTTAAAAAAAAAGGACTGAAAATCATTGTTGATAAATCATGTATCTTAGTGTTACTCATTTTCAAATAAAATATCTCGTACGCATTTTAAAGAGGTTGTGCATAAATAACTAAACTTGAACCTTTTGTTTTTTTTAAAAAGGGTTAATAACTTAAGGATGAAATGTCACTTTTATTTAAAGGGGAGTTAAGTAAAAGTGATAATTTTTGGTTCACAAAAGGGTTGTTCAATTAAATTAAAAACGTAAAGTTATTATCCAAAATTTGTTATTAATGCTCAAAGACATTTCTTTATTGAAAATTCAATTTGTGTGACTGAGTAAAATAAAATTGCTATTGATCTAAAGTATAGTTAGAGATAAGCTTCTGTAAAATTAATAACTTAAAAAAACATCCTAACCTATGAAAATATATTAAATTAATAAACTCTTGAATGAAAATATATTCAATTAATAAACTCTTGAAGACGTCATTTCAAAATTTATTAAAGTTTAATCCATCATCTCTAATCTACCCCCCCCATAAGATTAACTATTTGAAGTACTCTTAACTTAACCATATCTATGAAATAAACTATTCTAGCAAATCAAGAAATATATAAAAAAAAAATGTATAAAATGTAAAGTCGATTAGGAGGGGAATTCCATTGTTTCTTTCCCTCCGGGCGTTCTGTTTGGATGCGTTTTCGAGAACAAGAGAGGCGTCATTGTAAATGCAAGTCTTGTACTTAACGGCAACAAATATTAATCTCAGACAAGACTGCTTGCGGCGATGAGAGTCTTTTATGAAGACTCCATTTTTGCTCCAAAGTGTACATGCAGAGAAAAAGGTATAAAGAATTAGAATGCAAGATACATAAAATAAAAAAAACGGGAACTAGACAAATTTCCTACAAATCAGCCATATAGTTTATCAAACTAAAATATGGAATTATCAAACTACCAAACTAAACATATATTTTGACCAAAGTTCCGTAATATTCTATTTAACCTGTAAGACTTTGGCACATTCATACTATAGTAGAACCACGTAACAACTTTAAAACATTAATAGCATACTATATTTTATCCATCGGATGGGTCATGAACAGATCGAAAGAGACTCGTTTTTTTTTTTTTTTTTTTGTTAAGGACCCTTTTACCTTTCATCATCTTTGAAAAAAAACAGTTCCAAGTGTCCAGAATTAAATCAATAATTTAATGTTCAGTCAACTCTAAGGGCAAAACTAGTTGTTAATAAATCTGTCCAGAATTAACTACAGGGCATCATCCTTGAAGAAAATTTGTCCACAACCACAATTAGCCCCACAATTGGCCAAGATCAGACTGGGGAATGCATTAACAACCAACTGGACAGTGCAGCCAAGAATACGCCACTTTGAGTTTGAAAAATAATGCATAAACATCCCCCAAACTTCAACAGATCTTGACCTTAACTATAACTATCATGATATGCAGCAGTTAATCCATAGCACAGCAGCAGATAGATCAAATGCAAACTAACATGCGAGTATAACATCCAAGCCATTCAAATGCAACCACGCAAATGGCAGGGGGCGGCAAGAAACTGAGACTACTGCCTGCCCTAAAAAATCTAGCCCATATATTGTTAACAAATTCGCACTACTTGTTTGGATATAACAACCTCAAAGATTAACCCGATTTAACAGTTTAACAATAAATGAGGCAACTTGAGCTTTAAAGCCACAAACTAAATAATTAACTCAAATGTTTTGCAGTGAACTCAGGAAGATTGAAACAATCCTACAAATCTCCAAATCATCTTATGCAGAAGGAGTCGAAGTTTCTAACAAGAGAGAACACCTAATCTCTAAGAACAGTAGTTATCTTTCAAATATGGCATTTTCATCTAAGTCGATAATTTTCTTCTAGAAATGACAGTCCAAAAAAGGCAACAGCAGAGTGAAGTCTCCAATGAGGCATCACTGCCATTTTCTCAAACTGCAGCAGTAGGCAAACACACTTTAAAGTGCAGCAGCAACCAGTTAGCAATAACACCTAAGTATTGCACTTATTTACTTCATTATCAATAATACATTATGGAGCACAGCATTTGACTTAGACCAACTGATCACAGAGACGCAGTTTGACAAACGATCAATATGGACCATAGCTGATTCTGATTACGACCAAACAAATATAGGCATGCCTCACGTAATCAAGATTAGTCCAGTCTTAAACATATATTAGTTCAAACTAGACAGGAGATTAATCCTATTAATCACGGTATCAAGCGGGGAAGCAAATAACCTGTTTCTAACAAGCAGAAACTTAGTCTTTAGAACCAGTACCCCTTTTTAGTTCAGTTTCTTATACACATTAGCAGAGGAAACAAAATACCAACCAAGCAGTCTGTTTAAAACAAATTTTTAAGTATTAAAACACTTAGTCAAACAGTTTCATGTTTGCCAGCCAAACAGACCCTAAATGATTGAACCCAAACCCATGTCTGAACATTTGATTGGCCTTATGCTGTTAATGAACCAATGAATAAGGAACCATATGAGTATTTTAAGCAAATCAGGGGTGAAGTAGATTTTTAAGCATGGTGATGACAAGATCAGACTAGTAGTAGCGTTAAACACCAAAAGATTCAAGATTAGGCAATTTAAGAATCAAATCCCAGTATGCTTAGCTAAATCCCAATTGTATCTAGATGTTAATCGTAATCGAGCGCTACTAACCTATAATGGGACGGGATAGACAAACCAAACAGATGAGACTTTAAAGGATTTATTCATGACTTTAAACAAATATCAGATTTGACCTTCCTCAAGATAAAAACAAACCAGAACCCCATGTCTTAACCACAATCAATCATAGTTGTTGCCATAACAAACTGTATATGCCTTCATTATGTTATAATCTTAGCAATCTTCACTACTGCACTACATTAAACCACATTATAGAGGTGTTCTTCATGTTCTTCTTAACCATCTAAGCAGTCTCATTATTCTAAACTAATCCTAATGAAGTAACAAATCATACACATACTCAACACACTAATCATTCGGCTAGGCATAAATTAATGCTAAAATTGAATGAAAAACACGAACTAAGATATGGAGGAAAATTACCTGCTTCGGGTGCAACAAATTGCCCCAGTTCGCTGCCGAAGAAATAGTTCCACGTTGCGCTAAAACTCCTGCGAAACTTTAAACTAGATAAAAAATTAAACTAGATAAAAATAGTCAGTAAAATAAATATCGGAAATAAAGCGATGTAAAATAAATCCGTAAAAGAGCTGCAGTGATTAAAATGATAGCCTTGCTGAGGCTGATGCAAATGAGGTTTTAGGCCGATGATTCATGAGAATGATGCCTTTGGCGATGATTAATGAGGCCTTAAACCGGATGGGCTATTTAAGCCGAATGATTTATGATAAATGAGGCTTTCTAAGCCGGCATAATGCGGTGCGTTTGCAGGGCATTTGGAAATGATAAAGGTGTGCATGTGAGGTGCGTTTGCAAGCAATCTTTGCAGTGCCTTTGCAGGGCACTTGAATGCAATGCGTGTACGGCCCGTTCGCGAGCAAGGCTGCAGTGCCTTTGCGGGGCACTTGAATGCAATGCACGTGCAGTGCGTTTGCGAGCAATGATGCAATGCCTTTGCAGGGTACTTGAATGCAATGCACGTGCGGTGCGTTTGCGAACAATGATGCGGTGCCTTTGCAGGGTACTTGAATGCAATGCACGTGCGGTGCGTTTGCGAGCAATGATGCGGTGCCTTTGCAGGGTACTTGAATGCAATGCACGTGCGGTGTGTTTGCGAGCAATGATGCAGTATATGTGCGGTGCGTTTGAAAGCAGTAGTGCATGTGCAGTGCGGGGCATTTGAAAGCGATAGTGCGTGCACAGTGTATTTGAAAGCATTTATGCGAGGCATTTGAAAGCAATAGAAAATATCGACACGTTTGAAAAATCATTTGCGAGACTCAAGCGGTGATTTGTTGCAAATCTCGAAATTATTGATGCTCGAGAGGCATAATTGTTATAAGGAAGCTCAAACCATTTCAACGTATAGTCCTTGCAAGGCTGTAAACATTACGTACTTTCTTTCTTTTTATAAGAAGCGTGGAATTACTCCTAGATAAAATTGATGCAGGTGTAAAAATCAGTGCGATATTATTTTGAGATAAGAATGGTGCAAGTGCGCGATTCGTACAAGATATGTGAGGTAAAAGGTGTGCAAATGCGAGATTAGTACAAAATATTTGATGTAAAAATTGTGCCAGTGCGAGATCAGTACAAAATATTTAAGATAAAAGTAGTGCTAGCGTGAGAGTAGTATAAAATATTTGAGATAAAAGTGGTATTGGTGTGCGATTAGTACGAAAATCGTTCAAGGTGAAAATAGTGCGAATGCAAGTGCAATATCAGTGCTGTTTTTTGAAAAAACTTAATATGTCCAATTTTAAGGCGGACATGCCCAAATAGATTAACCAAGTCCTATTATAAGGCGGACGAGCCCAAATTAAAATGATTAAATCCTATTGTAAGGCGGACAGGCCTAATAACATTGCGTCCAATTTTAAGTTGGACAAACTAGATGAAATAATTAAGTCCTATTATAAGGCGGACAAACCTAATAACATGAAGTCCTATTATAAGGTGGACAAACCTAAATGCTCAATTAAAGGCGAACAAGCCTAAAATGTCCAATTAAAGGCGAACAAGCCTAGAATGTCCAATTAAAGGCGGATGAGCCTAAAATGTCCAATTAAAGGCGGACGAGCCTAAAATGTTCAATTAAAGGCGAACGAACCTAAAAGGTCCTATTAAAGGCGGACTGGCCTAAATGCGGTGCTTTTGCGAACAAAGATGTTGTGCTTTTGCAGGGTACTTGAAAGTAATAATGCAATGCAGGTGCGGTGCTTTTGTAGTGCGGGATATTTGAAAGCAGTAGTGCATATGCAGTGCGGGGCATTTAAAGCAGTAGTGCATATGCCGCGCGGGGCATTTAAAGCAAGAGTGCATATGCAGTGCGGGACATTTAAAGCAATAGTGTATATATAGTGCGGGGCATTTTTAAAGCAATAGTGCATATATAGTGTGGGGAATTTAAAGCGATAGTGCATATATAGTGCGGGGAGTTTAAAACAATAGTGCATATGTAGTGCGGGGAATTTAAAACAATAGTGCGTATGTAGTGCGGGGAATTTAAAACAATAGTGCGTATGCAGTGCGGGGAATTTAAAACAATAGTGCGTATGTAGTGCGGGGAATTTAAAACAATAGTGCGTATGCAGTGCGGGGTATTTGAGGCAGTAATGCATGCGCAGTGCATTTGAGAGCATTTATGCAAAGCATTTGAAAGCAATAATATTTGTACGCTGATATATTGGAAAACTCACTTGGAAGACTAAACATTAATTTATCGCAGATTTCGAGAATTATTAATATTTGAGAGGCATAATTGTTATAAGAATGTTCAAACCGTTCAACGCGCAATCCTTGCAAAGCCGCAAACATTATACATTCCAACTTCCGCAACTTGAAAATCTGCATCCAAAGAAAATTTGTAAGTTTGGGGGGGGGGGGGGGGGGGGGGGGGGGGGGTTGATTCACGTTGACTTTGAAGATCTGGCTCTTGACGCTTCGTGCTTCCAACTCCTCTGGACTTGTAAACTCTGCCCATTTCTAAGTCTTGGCTAACTGGGACCGTGACATATTGAAACAAAGCGAGCGTCCTCTCTATAGAGTCTTCCTTTTGCCTGATGACTCTATTGACCATATACTCTTTCATGTCTCTCGATGTCACTTGCGATGATGCCTTTAACACTTGTCCCAGTTTCTAGCACAGGGAGATGTTGAGCTGCGATGATGCCCTTAAAATTTGTCCCAGTTTCTGGCATAGGAGGATATTGAGCTTTTGCAAATGACGGGACCGAGCCTTATAGAGGCTGCCTACGTATCCCAATAAGGGAATCAGGCCCAGCGTAGTTCAAATTTAGAGACGAAAGAAGTCCCTTTGCAGAAACATCCAGAGGGCGGCGCTCAGCCCATGCAACATATAGAAGGCGGTGCTCAGCCTTTGCATAAACATCCAGAGGGCGGTGCTCAGCCCATGCAACATATAGAAAGCGGTGCTCAGCCTTTGCATAAACATCCAGAGGGCGGTGCTCAGCCCATGCAACATATAGAAAGCGGTGCTCAGCCTTATGCAGAAATATCAAGAGGGCGGTGCTCAGCCCATGCAACATATAGAAAGCGGTGCTCAGCCTTATGCAGAAATATCAAGAGGGCGGTGCTCAGCCCATGCAACAGATAGAAGGCGGTGCTCAGCCTTATGCAGAAACATCAAGAGGGCGGTGCTCGGCCCATGCGACATATAACGGGCGGTGCTCAGCCTTTGCAGAAATTCCAAAGGGGCGGTGCACAGCCCATGCAACATATAAAAGGCGGTGCTCAGCCTTTTGCAGAAATTCCAAAGGGGCGGTGCACAGCCCATGCAACATATAAAAGGCGGTGCTCAGCCTGTCATTCCATTTTTATAGCGAATATGATAGATTTATTCGTTTTCGTTATTGATTTGAAGGATACGCGTCCAAATATCTGATTTCTTCCCTTCAAGCTCTTCATAAGGGTCAAGCTGCGGATCTTTTGCACCCTCTATGTTGGGTAGTGAATGGTTGAGCTTCTGCTACATATGTCGGTGGCACATACTGCGTATTATGGCTAGCGGTGTGTGCCAATGGTATGTGTTGAGTTGCTTGGTAGTTTTGGGTACTGTGGGTTGAGGAATGTAGGGAGTGGTGAAGGGTGGCGGATTGGTTTGTTGGAAGTTAATTTGCTGGGGGTTGGCTTATTGCGGGTCATCTGGTTGCGGAATGGTTTGTTGTATATTGGTTTGTCGCGGGGCGGTTTGTGGCGGGATGTTTTGTTGCGGGTGGATTGGTGGTGGAATGGCTTGTTGTGGATTTGATTGTTGTGAGATGGTTTGTTGCTGGCTAGTTTATTGTGAATCAGTAGTATTTAGATGGCATGTGTAAAGCGGAGGATTTGCGGGAGAGGGCTGAGGAGCGGGCGAGTCAACAGGTGAAAAAGATGATGGAATTGTCGCATTTGTTCTTTGTTCGTGGTGAGGGGTATTGAGGGGTATTAAGGGTGATCCGCCAGTTCGCAGTCAACACGAATCAACCGTTTGGGAAAATAATCAAAATAAAAGAAAAACCTTTAAAAAACGAAGAAAACTGCGTTAGTATAGTGCGAATGACTGTTGCTGAAAATAATGCGAACATTGAGCAAACAATGTCGAAAGAAACACATATTGCATAGCAAACAAAGCACATATAGCAAACAAAACACATATTGCATGGCAACAAATCAAATAGTAAAAGGGAGATATAGCAAACTCAACGCGATCTATTATGCACGGGACCTCATTTGTGCCAGAGGTAGGCCTAACGCGGATTTGAAGGATAAAATATGCAATTATATGTCATCCCAATGTGCTATTAATTGAAAGCCCCAAAACATACAATGTTTAGAAATTCAAAAACCCAAATACAAAAGTAATTATTACAATTGCTACTTGACTCTCATAAGCTAATTAAAATGAGGAAGGCCCTTCGTTACTCTTGAGTCCCTTATTTGCTTGGATTGAATGCCCGATCTTTCGGCGATGCATGATATGGTCAGAACTCCTCCCGTTTGATGCCTTCTTGACGTAAGTGTCTCCTTGCTCGGCTAGTAGTGTATCTAAATCTTGCATGCTTTGCTCGTAATTAAATGCCTGCTGCTCGTATTGTACGGACTCATGACTGCCTGCGTTTACAAGCGATTAGTTCTACCTAAATAGCACATGGTCCACATAACACGCATGTTTATCCTTCAAATCAATGCATATAACATGATAATCGTCGCTCGGGGTCATGGACCCACTCGGACATTTGGGCGGGTTTAACTAATGGACTTAATACACCTTGGGTATTAAGCCTCCTGGGCTCGTGCGTGCTCTTAAAGAGGGTTTTGGTTTAGCTCTATCTTAGGCTGACTAGGAGCGGGTTTCCAATGACGCAAGGCTCCCCCAAGCGGACAACTTGGGAGTGGAAAGTCCGTGGCCGTCGACTGCACCGCCGATCGACTAAATCCACCAGATCGATCCAACTAAAGGGTAATTTAGTAGTGCACGGCCGCGAACCGCGAAACCGCTTTAAGTGTGTGAACTGTGTGAATTTTTCAGGAGTGGAAGAAATATGAACGGAATGCCAATTTTAATAAAAGCAAAAATATACATATTACATAGCAAAGACAAATAAAGCACAAAACAATAATAAAACATTTCAGCATATAAGGCAAAATAAAGAAAAACAAACAAAACATCCAACAAATTATTAATTAACCTAAGTCTGTTGTGGTTTAGAACCTAATGTCCCCAGCAGAGTCGCCAAGCTGTTATACCCCATTTAAACGGGTTAAATTAGGTACAACATATTGGGGATTCCTATTTTTGCTTATTTTAAGGAGTCGCCGCCTAATTGATTTTAAGGTGAATTAGGGCACCTATTTTATTAACTAAGGTAAAATGATTAACCTCTGTTAATATATTTTCGATTCTAGGTAAGGGTTCTAATTATCCTAAAGGGAAGGGGTTAGGCGTCCTCTAGGATCCGTTAGCTACGGTTTACCGGCCAAACTTAGGTTAAATAATTAAGGCGAACATACGATAAATTAGTATCTTATAAATAATTTAAGAAAAAGATATTTCATAAAAGTATATAAGTAGTTAAAATAGAGGACTTTGCAAATAAATAAAATAATGCATTCTTTAGACTTAAATAAAGAAATAGCTATTTAAAAAAAAGGACTGAAAATCATTGTTGATAAATCATGTATCTTAGTGTTACTCATTTTCAAATAAAATATCTTGATTTTAAAGAGGTTGTGCAAATAACTAAACTTGAACCTTTTGTTTTTTTTTTAAAAAGGGTTAATAACTTAAGGATGAAATGTCACTTTTATTTAAAGGGAGTTAAGTAAAGTGATAAACTGGTTCACAAAAGGTTCAATTAAATTAAAAATAAAGTTATTATCCAAAATTTAATGCTCAAAGACATTTCTTTATTGAAAATTCAATTTGTGTACCGAGTAAAATAAAATTGCTATTGATCTAAAGTACAGTTAGAGATAAGCTTCTGTAAAATTAATAACTTAAAAAAACATCCTAACCTATGAAAATATATTAAATTAATAAACTCTTGAAGACGTCGTTTCAAAATTTATTAAACTTTAATCCATCATCTCTAATCTACCCCCCCCCCCCCCACACACACATAAGATTAACTATTTGAAGTACTCGTAACTTAACCATAAAATAGCAAATCAAGAAATATATAAAAAAAAATGTATAAAATGTTCGATTAGGAGGGGAATAAATGGATGCGTTTTCGAGAAAATAAGTCTTGCGGCAACAAATATTAATTGGAACAAGATTGCGGCGATGAGAGTCTTTTATGAAGACTCCATTTTTTCCAAAGTGTACATGCGAGAGAAAAGGTATAAAAATAGAATGCAAGATACATTTAAAAAAAAGGATTTCCTACAAATCAGCCATATAGTTTATCAAACTAAAATATGGAATTATCAAACTACCAAACTAAACATATATTTTGACCAAAGTAATATTCTATTTAAAAAAGACTTTTCATACTATAGTAGAAATAACAACTTTAAAAATTAATAGCATACTATATTTTATATCGGAGTCGAAAGAGACTCGTTTTTTTTTTTTTTTTGTTAAGGACCCTTTTACCTTTCATCAGAAAAAAAACGATTCGCATGGCAATTAAATCAATAATTTAAGATTCTAAGGGCAAAACTAATAAAACGGGGCATCATCCTTGAAGAAAATTTGTCCACAACCACAATTAGCCCCACAATTGGCCAAGATCGGACTCGAGAATGCATTTTGTCACCGGCCAAGAATACGCCACTTTGAGTTTGAAAAATAATGCATAAACATAGCTATCTTGACCTTAACTATTATCATGATATAAGGCCCTTTAATCCATGGAGTCCCTTATTTGCTTGGATGATCAAACTTGCAAACTAAATGCGATATAACATCCAAGCCATTCAATTTTAATGGCGAAAGTTGTCTCCTTGCTCCTAAAAAATCTAGCCCATATATTGTTAACAAATTCGCACTACTTGTTTGGATATTCAAAATTAACCCGAGAGTTTAACAATATGAGGCACACTTGAGTTTAAAACACAAACTAAATAATTAACTAAACTTGAAATCTTTTTCGAAGTTTCTAACAAGAGAGAACACCTAATCTCTAAAAGGGTATTCTTTCAAATATGGCATTTTCATCTAAATAATTTTCTTCTAAATTAAGTCTCCAATGAGGATGAAATGTCACTTTTATGCGGGAAAGTTATAACACCTAAGTAAAAGTTCATTATCAATAATACATTATTGACTTAGACCAACG
This sequence comes from Lycium ferocissimum, assembly GCF_029784015.1. Lineage (NCBI taxonomy): Eukaryota > Viridiplantae > Streptophyta > Magnoliopsida > Solanales > Solanaceae > Lycium > Lycium ferocissimum. The sequence continues at coordinate 61,874,280 of NC_081347.1, forward strand.
AACCAGGAGACGCGTGTTTGACAAAGATCAATTGGTTCAATTAAATAAACATATATTAGTTCAAACTGAACGGAGATTAATCTATTGATCAAATCAAGCGGGAATAATAAAACTTTAGAAGTACCCCTTTTTATCCAAGTTTCTTATACATTTCATCCATTTAAACTATTAAAACACTTATTGAAAATTCAATTTGTGTGAATAAGGAACCATATGAGTATTTTAAGCAAAAAATAAAGATTGCAAAAGATTATTGATAAGAATAAAGTATAGTTAGAGAGACAAACCAAACAGATGAGACTTTAAAATTTATTCATGACTTTAAACAAAACATCCTAAAAACAAAACCCCATGTCTTAACCACAATCAATCATAGTTGTTGAAAATATATGCCTTCATTATGTTATAAAATCTTAATTAAACCAAATTAGGGTGTTCTAGTGTTAACTCATATTCTTCTTAACCATCTATATTAAATTAAACTAATGAAGTCAAATCATACACATCTCAAATCATTTTAGGCATAAATTAATGCTAAAATTGAATGAAAAACACGAACTAAGATATGGAGGAAAATTACTGCTTCGGGTGCGGCGAAGTGGGTGCGGGGTTCCCCCAAAATTTGTTAGAACCAAGAATGAGAATAATTTCCCCGAAAATATCAATGCAATATTAAAATGAAGACTTAGCATTTCCGGGGAATTTTAAGTTAGACGAAAAGAACGAAAATTTTAGGGGAAACGGCTAAAAAAAGCTCTCTTTTCTTGACCTAACGATTATTTATATGAATGAAGATTTTTATCTCGTTAGAATGCCGTCCTCGATCGAGAGAACCCCCACACAGGCAACATAACAATTAAATTTTTAACCATATCTATGAAATAAACTATTCTAGCAAATCAAGAAATATATAAAAAAAAATGTATAAAATGTAAAGTCGATTAGGAGGGGAATTCCATTGTTTCTTTCCCTCCGGGCGTTCTGTTTGGATGCGTTTTCGAGAACAATAGAGGCGTCATTGTAAATGCAAGTCTTGTACTTAACGGCAACAAATATTAATCTCAGACAAGACTGCTTGCGGCGATGAGAGTCTTTTATGAAGACTCCATTTTTGCTCCAAAGTGTACATGCAGAGAAAAAGGTATAAAGAATTAGAATGCAAGATACATAAAATTAAAAAAAAAAACGGGAACTAGACAAATTTCCTACAAATCAGCCATATAGTTTATCAAACTAAAATATGGAATTATCAAACTACCAAACTAAACATATATTTTGACCAAAGTTCCGTAATATTCTATTTAACCTGTAAGACTTTGACACATTCATACTATAGTAGAACCACGTAACAACTTTAAAACATTAATAGCATACTATATTTTATCCATCGGATGGGTCATGAACAGATCGAAAGAGACTCGTTTTTTTTTTTTTTTTTTTTTTTTTTGTTAAGGACCCTTTTACCTTTCATCATCTTTTAAAAAAAAAACAGTTCCAAGTGTCCAGAATTAAATCAATAATTTAATCTTCAGTCAACTCTAAGGGCAAAACTAGTTTTTAATAAATCTGTCCAGAATTAACTACAGGGCATCATCCTTGAAGAAAATTTGTCCACAACCACAATTAGCCCCACAATTGGCCAAGATCAGACTCGAGAATGCATTAACAACCAACTGGACAGTGCAGCCAAGAATACGCCACTTTGAGTTTGAAAAATAATGCATAAACATCCCCCAAACTTCAACAGATCTTGACCTTAACTATAACTATCATGATATGCAGAGTTAATCCATAGCACAAGTAGCAGATAGATCAAATGCAAACTAACATGCGAGTATAACATCCAAGCCATTCAAATGCAACCACGCAAATGGCGGGCGGCAAGAAAGCGAGACTACTTGCCGCCCTAAAAAATCTAGCCCATATATTGTTAACAAATTCGCACTACTTGTTTGGATATAACAACCTCAAAGATTAACCCGATTTAACGAGTTTAACAATAAATGAGGCAACTTGAGCTTTAAAGCCACAAACTAAATAATTAACTCAAATGTTTTGCAGTGAACTCGGGAAGATTGAAACAATCCTACAAATCTCCAAATCATCTTATGCGAAGGAGTCGAAGTTTCTAACAAGAGAGAACACCTAATCTCTAAGAACAGTAGTTATCTTTCAAATATGGCATTTTCATCTAAGTCGATAATTTTCTTCTAGAAATGACGGTCCAAAAAAGGCAAAGAGAGTGAAGTCTCCAATGAGGCATGTTTGCCATTTTCTCAAGCTGCGAGCAGTAGGCAAACACACTTTAAAGTGCGGCGGCAACCAGTTAGCAATAACACCTAAGTATTGCACTTATTTACTTCATTATCAATAATACATTGTGAAGCACGACATTTGACTTAGACCAACTGACCACAGAGAAGCAGTTTGACAAACGATCAATATGGACCATAGGCGATCCCGATTACGACCAAACAAATATAGGCATGCCTCACGTAATCAAGATTAGTCCAGTCTTAAACATATATTAGTTCAAACTAGACAGGAGATTAATCCTATTGATCACGGTATCAAGCGGGAAGCAAATAACTTTGTTTCTAACAAGCGTAAACTTAGTCTTTAGAACCGGTACCACTTTTTAGTTCAGTTTCTTATACACATTAGCGAGAGGAAACAAAATACCAACCAAGCGATCTGTTTAAAACAAATTTTTAAGTATTAAAACACTTAGTCAAACAGTTTCATGTTTGCCACCAAACAGACCCTAAATGATTGAACCCAAACCCATGTCCGAACATTTGATTGGCCTTATCTTTGTTAATGAACCAATGAATAAGGAACCATATGAGTATTTTAAGCAAATCGGGGGTGAAGTAGATTTTTAAGCATGGTGATGACAAGATCAGACTAGTAGTAGCGTTAAACACCAAAAGATTCAAGATTAGGCAATTTAAGAATCAAATCCCAGTATGCTTAGCTAAATCCCAATTGTATCTAGATGTTAGTCGTAATTGACTGCTACTAACCAATAATGGGACAGGATAGACAAACCAAACAGATGAGACTTTAAAGGATTTATTCATGACTTTAAACAAATATCAGATTTGACCTTCCTCAAGATAAAAACAAACCAGAACCCCATGTCTTAACCACAATCAATCATAGTTGTTGCCATAACAAAGCCGTATATGCCTTCATTATGTTATAATCTTAGCAATCTTCACTCTTGCACTACATTAAACCACATTATAGAGGTGTTCTTCATGTTCTTCTTAACCATCTAAGCAGTCTCATTATTCTAAACTAATCCTAATGAAGTAACAAATCATACACATACTCAACACACTAATCATTCGGCTAGGCATAAATTAATGCTAAAATTGAATGAAAAACACGAACTAAGATATGGAGGAAAATTACCTGCTTCGGGTGCAGCGAAGTGGGTGCGGGGTTTCGACGTCCGCTCGAACACTACAAACGATTTATTTCCGATCTGCAGGAACCTGAATAATTTCCTATTTCGAATGAATATCAATGCAATATTAAAACTGATGAAGACTTAGCATTTTCCAGGGGAATTTTAAGCGACCAAAAGAACTTCGAAAATTTTTAGGGGAATTTTCCACGGCTAAAAAAAGCTCTCTTTTCTTGACCTCAAAAGCGATTATTTATATGAATCAACTAGGGTTTTTCTGGAATTCAAAATTAAAAAAAAAATAGGCGGGATTTTTCAAATCGAACGTTAGAATGCTGTCCTCGATCGAGAGAGAGAGAGAGAGAGAGAGAGAGAGAGAGAGAGAGAGAGAGAGAGAGAGAGAGAGAGAGAGAGAGAGAGAGAGAGAGAGAGAGAGAGAGAGAGAAAGAGGAGTGAGGGGAGAGGAGAGTGGGGTGAGGTGCGGGGTGTAAATCTGAAGATATATTTTCTTCTTGTGCTATTTTGGGCTTCTAAATTTGCATAAATGACCTCTGTGTGCCGAAACACAAAAGTATGTATTTATTAGTGCTCAGATAAAAAATAAAATTATATAACCTCGTAATAGCCGTGTAATAGTATTTTTAAAGTCGACAGTAAATAAACGCTACCATTTAATTATGCGAAGATAATTGCAATGCGTGTGCATAAGATGGCAAAAAATGCTGAAATGATAAAATGCGAATAATAATAATAATAATACTAATAATAAAATAATAGTAATAATAATAAAATAATAGTAATAATAATAATAATAATAATAATAATAATAATAATAATAATAATAATAATAATAATAATAATAATAATAATAATAATAGTGGTAGTAGTAACGGTAATAAAATAGGAGATAATAACAATAGTGACTACAACAGGATAATAAAAGCCAGTATTAGTAAAAACCAATAATTATAGTAAAACACAAATAATTTTTTTTTATTTTAAAAATGCCGAAATATTAGAAGCTCAAATAGATATTTTCGGGAGGACGGGACAAAATTGGGTGTCAACAATCGTGCTATCTCAAAAGTTCACTACATGTTCAAATCTACCAAGATTCCCGGCGAACCAGGGACGGAGTACAAGTCCAATTCTTCAAAGTCTCTCCTGGTTCGGCACCTCGGATGGTCGGTGTCTCGGTGTTGTGAGTAGTCGCTAAAGTAATCTTCAGGCTTTATAAAGTTACTAAATTTGGGGAAAATCAATTGCTAGAAAAGGTATCACCTTGTCTATTTCTCCCGCGGACCCACACTGATGATGCCTTGGGTAGTTGGGTTCTTAGGTGCACCGATGATGAAGCACTTCGTTCTTGATTTTCTTTCGGTGGAGTATTCCGGACGATGACGAATGAGAACCTCTCGAATTAACATTTAGGCTAATATTTTGTCCTTTTGGTATTTATCGAAGTATAACTAATAGAAGTATTTTTATTCCACTATCTATCTAGTATAATATCATGCGGACAACATGTTATCGGCCTAAAAAAAAAAGCTATAATACCATGCTTAGATTCTCATAACTTATACAAGAGATTGCAAACGAGTGTATAAACAAGATACAATACCGAATGTTATACAAGAACTACAAGTTTCCAGTTGCAAAATAAAAAAGAAAAAATTATACGGTAATATCTTTTCTGATACCCTAAACCATAAACCAAACGTCCCTTAGTAGAAACACTGTGAAACGTAGAATGTTGTGATGTAAAGCTGACTTTGACTGACAAAGTGTGACAATAAAACTGAGGGGAGCTTGCATGCATCCCCTCTCTACAAATTTTGTCATGTAGGACACAATTCTCTTCTTTTTTTCTCATTCTCGTTATTCATTGTTTTTTGTTTTTTTAAATAAATCTATAATACTAATGAGCGTCTAGCGTACAAACTATTGTAAAAGTTTGTTAGTGGTGTTGAAGAATGTGGGTTTAATCATGTCATCCCCCGATGAACCGGAAAATATTCAATCTATCCAATCCTAATTAGGTTGGTATGTTAGTTGTAGCCGTTTGTATGTGATTAATCTTCTTATCCTCTTTTTTTATTTCGCACTATTGTGTGTGTTTACCTCTTAGTTATGTGTTTGACTAGGCTTGATTCCTAATCATGTGGCTTGAGTAGTTTAATTGTTAGAGTCAAGGATCTGTTTAGTTTATATTTAGTCCTCTATTGGCCTAATTAGGCATTATGTGATTTGTTTGTTTAAGCAATTAGTTAAATGGTGCTGATAAGCGGAATGTTAATTCTTCATTGTTCTCTGATCTTTTTTTTTTGGTAGTTATGATGCCCTTTTTGAGAATTATGGTAATTAGGGTAATTATGGTTGGTGACTCTTTTACTAATAACATATAAATTAAGTATTGGTTTAACAAGTTCAAACTTTGTGCTATTTGTGTAGATGGATTCTCGTAGTTGGATGTACAATAGATCTTATGATGATCCATTAGGGATGAGGGATGAATTTATAGCCGGTGTCTATGCTTTTGTTGAATACGCAAAGTCACTTGAGGATTTTACAATTCATGGTGTGGTTAGGTGTCCTTGTGTTAAATGTGAATGTATGAATTACGAGACCGCAGATTGTTACGCTTCATCTGTACGAAAAAGGCTTTAAAAGTAATTATACAGTGTGGACTAGTCATGGGGAAACACACAACAATTTTGGTAGATCTCGGAACTTTGAAGTCGGTGAAAGTAGTAGGGGGGTAGAATGTAATGTCCAAAATTCTAGAATGCACGACATGGTTCGGATGCATATGGCATGCATTCGGATTTTGAATACGGTGGCCATGTTGAAGAACCTCCCAATGAAGAGGCCAAACGTTTTTATGCAAAGTTAAATCAAGCTAGCCGACCCTTAAATGATGGGAGTCCGCACTCTCAATTGTCTGTCGCCGTTAGATTGTTGAGTATTAAAGCAGATAACAATGTTTCCGAAGGGGCAATGGATTCTTTCATTGACCTCATGCATGAATTAGTTGACCCCACTCTAGAGATACCCGATAATTACTATAAGGCAAAGACATTGGTGTCCAAGTTGGGTCTCTCGTCGGTCAGAATTGATTGTTGTGAAAATGGTTGCATGTTATACTATAAGGACGACGTCGGTCTAGAATCTTGTAAGTTTTGTGGTAGTAATCGGTTTAAAGCGGACTCGGAGTGGGAAGAGAGTTGTTGTTAAGGCGATGCATTATTTACCACTTATACCAAGGTTAAAGAGGTTGTATGCATCTAATAGTTCCGCCCCGCATATGAGATGGCACAAGGAAAATAGAAGGCCACCGGGTGTTGCGTGTCATCCATCCGATGGTAAGGCTTGGCAATATTTTGATAGAACCTTTCCGTACTTTGCGGTTGAACCACGTAACGTCGGGTTGGGTTTATGTTCGGACGGATTCACTCCGCATTCTATTTCGCCGCTCCGTATTCTTGCTTGGCCCGTATTCATAACCCCGTATAATCTTCCCCCGAGATGTGTATGACTAGTCCATATATATTCCTTAACTGCATTATTCCGGGCCCTCGTAATCCAAAAGTTTTGATTGATGTGTACTTGCAACCACTGGTTGATGAACTGAAACAGTTGTGGGCTGTAGGGGTTGAGACATATGACATTTCGCGCAAGCAGAATTTTAATTTGAGGCCGCTTTAATGTGGACTATTAATGATTTTCCTGCATACGGGATGTTGTCGGGTGGATGACGGTGGAAAGTTAGCATGTCCTCACCGCATGGAGAATACTAAGTCCTTCACTTTAAAATACGGCAAAAAAATTCATGGTTTGATTGTCACCGTCGGTTCTTGCCGATGGATCATCCTTTAGGAGAATGAAAAATGCATTCAAGAAGAATACAATTGAACAAGACTTGCCACCTCCAATACTGTCTGGTGAGGATATCTGGGAGAGAGTTCAGAACCTCCCAAAGGTTACTGAAGAAGAACCTTACAGGTTTGAGGGGTATGGGGTTTACCATAACTGGACAAAACAGAGCATATTTTGGGAGTTACCATATTGGAAGGATAATCTTCTTCGACATAATCTTGATGTCATGCACATTGAAAAAAATTACTTTGATAATTTGTTTAACACAGTGATGGATGTGAAGGATAAGACCAAAGATAATGTTAAGGCTAGAATGGACTTGCCTGAGTATTGTCGACGAAAAGAGTTAGAGTTGCAGCCGAAACAAAACAGGTTCTTCAAGCCTAAGGCTAGCTATTCTTTCACAACCGAGCAGAAGCATAAGATTTGTGAGTGGGTCCGGGACTTGAAGATGCCAGATGGGCATGCATCAAATTTTAGAACACGTGTTGATCTAGACCAAGGAGGATACGGGGGATGAAAAGTCATGACGTCATGTTTTCATGGAAACCTTACTCCCATTGCATTTAGTGGCTTGCACGAACGAATCCGGAAACCTATGACGATTAAAATTAGTTTGTTCTTCAAAGACTTGTGTTCTAGTACGTTGAGGGAAGATAACCTTTCTCGGATGGATTATAATATTACGTTATCACAAACAAGTTGGAGAAGATTCTTCCTCGGGGTTCTTTGATGTGATGGAACATGTTGTCGTTCACCTTGTATACGAAGCCCGACTCGGAGGCCCGCACAATATAGGTGGATGTATCCTTTCGAGAGGTATTGATTAACTTTTTATTCCTATCTATTCAATTTTTTTTTTTTTAAATTCATACATAACACAATAGAAATGCAGGTGCTATCAAACAGAAATCGAAAGTGGAAGGATCAATGTGCGAAGTTTACCTTGCCAAGGAAACATCTCATTTCTCTTACTACTTTGGAACGATGTGGCTTGTTTGAGAAACGGGCCTAATCGACACTATGACGGGGGTGTGAATAATTCTTTGCGGAGCCGATATCGATCTTTAATCGACCGGTGATGGGTCAAAACGGCGTGTGAGACCATTGAATCAAATGGAGGATAAATCGGCATCCACACATATCTTGTTAAATTGCCCAGAAGTTCAACCTTATTATGAGTAAGTTGAAAAGAAATTGCAGAAACTATTCATTTAAAATGTAAAAGCGACTAACCTAAATACCACTTTGTTGCACAGTCTCTTTGTGGAGATACATGGCCAGGAAAAAGTGTACGACCAATTTGCAACGTGGTTTAAAAATTACGTAAGTTTTATAATTTTCTAACACAAAGCTACCATAATTACGAGAATTTAAAGTTTTGAAATCTACTATTTCTAACTTTCTATTTCTTTCGTTGATAGGTTCACAATACACCTTGTGGTTTTTATGAACAATTTTTGAAGGACTTATCTTGGGGACCCATTGGTACCGATTGTATGGACAAATATGTGGTTAATGGTTTCAAATTTAATACCCAAGAATGTGCTAACCATATGAAAACTAATAACCATGGTGTGTGGGTTAAAGGTGCTGATGGTGTTGATTATTTTGGTGTAATCGAAGATATTTTAGAATTAGAGTATTGGTTGGCCAAGAAAAAAATTGTTTTGTTTCGGTGCAATCGGTTTGATCCAACCCCAAAAAGAGGTACGAGGGTACTTCAAGATTCTAATATCATTGAAGTAAATCACACACGGAGGTATGCGGCTTATGATCCTTTCATCATTGCACACACCGTTAAGGTGTGTACTATGTCCCTTATCCATTGCGACCGATAAGTCCGATTGGTGGGTGGTTATTAAAACCAAGCTTTGTTGGTCGTGTGGAAGTTGAGAATGACACACTCTTGCCTTTCGAATGACGACACAACACATTAACCAAATAGTCGACCCCGAGTTAGAAACTGAACAGGAGCATGCAGAACATATGTTACAAGAAATCGATATAGAAGAAGTTAATGAAGTTTTAGAAGAAAATGCTGAAATTGGTGAAAGTGAAACAACCGACGAGGGAGAATCTTCAGACAACGAAGAAAGTGATGAAAATTAGCATGTTTTTCATTTTAGAACTATTAAATATGTGTCGTTTTATTTATTTGATTAATGTAAGACTTATTACTATTCGAATACTTAAGCTTCCATTTGTACTACAAGTTATGCTTGTTGTGTACTGTTTGATAATTTTATGCAATTACGAGTTATGCGTGTTGTGTACTGTTTGATAATTTTATGCAATTATGAGTCATGATTGTTCAAGGTTGGGAAAGGATTTCCTCAAATATAGTTACGTTAATTATAGGTGGACTCGCAATTATGAAACAAATGTCAAATTAATCTTCAATGCCAATATCGGTTTTCTTCACTCAATGTTAATATACCATACCTTATGTTATCTTTTCATCGATTGGCTTCATAAACAACTTTTCATTTTCGGGCTTGAAAGCAACCTTTTCTTGAAAGCAACTTGACTATCTGAATCGAGCACATTCACAAGTAAGCATGGAAATATGAGTTTTGACTTATTTTTTTATTTTTTATTTTTTATCTTGAGTGCTTTTTATATTGCAATTTCGATGATACATATTGCAATATAAAAGGTTCGCAAATTACAACGAGTAGCATTATCAAAATTTGATAGAGTTCTTGTTAGTCCCTCCGCATAGAAAAAAGCGCTTATGTAGCTTATGATGTTGCCACTCTACTACCGAAAACCTCTTGGCTTTCTCGCACTTATTTCTCTCGCATCTTGTGTTGATCGATACTTGGTGATGCATCACTCAATTCTCGTTGTTTTCCATATTTTCATACCCCCGCCGCCCATATTTTCATACCCTTGCTACGATTTGTAAGCGATACAGTTGGTATACAAATTACACTGTTTTGCTCTTCTCTGTACTAGTATGTCTATCTAGTTCACCATTTTTTCTAACCTTTTTTTTTTATTTTGTAGATGGCGGGTGATAATAGGGGCAAGGCTATTGCTAAAGCCCCAAAAAAGTCAAAAAAGAAGCCTCCGTTTATACCACCAGAGGGCCTAGTGCCCGGAACCCTTAGGATTCCTCAGAGATCGATCTCCACTCCCGTACATCTCACCACGTGGCCCTCCATTGCCACATTACGAGGAATTCAATGGGTTGGCATGGAGTCAGCCGACCCGTCGGGACAGCACGCCCATTTTTTTGGCCTCAGGGCCAAACAGAACCACAGAGTCGATCTCAGTCCCCTGCCACACCTCGCACTATCTCACATGGCCTACCAGATTATTATCATGCATCGGCGCGCGAATATGAGCGGTACCCCGACCGCACACACCGGCACCGCTACGTCACGGCCCATCGACCTCATATAACCCAAATGTTGTGACGTCGGAGCCTCACGAAAGCGTACCGATTCGACGAAGAACCCCCCGACCAGAGATGTTGAGGCAGGTTGATAGGTATGGTCGTCTCATAATCAAGCCAGTTGGATACGGGTAAGTATATTGAATTTTCTTAAGTTATTATATTGAATTTTCTTAAGTTATTTACTTTATTCTGAAACGTGTAAGGTAATATTTAAATAAATTCTTTGGTTTTGATGCGCTTCTATCCGTGCAAAGCAACAAAAAAGGTTTCTGATCGGTCAAATCACTATATAGAGGCGCCATTCGTCTTGGGGCAAGGTGGATGTGGATCTGAAGAAAGTATGTTTGTAGAATTAGGGTATTTATTATTTATAGTAAAATAATATAACTATATGTTGATTGTTTATGGAATGTTCCATATATATTGCGAAAACATTTTAATTTCGTTGCGAGAAAAAGTGTTTTTGGAACCGGAACATGAGACTCTAGTAGCGCAAAATTTCGAGAAAAAGGCGGGGAATATACTTAAGCATGCGTTACGTAGAGCCCGTCAAAAAAAGTCTTGCGGCCCTAAGTGGATCCGTGATGATAATGGAAGATATTGCACCACGGGCGATCGATCCGCGTTTTTAAAGCAAAGCGAAAATGGGAAGAAGGCCGGGGCCTCGATAAGGGTGGATTTCGACACACCTAGTGGGGCCACCAGCCATGAGGATGTTAGGATGAAGCTGGTATGTAAACCTATTTAGCTTTCGTTGTCTATTATTCAATTTTATCTTTCCATTGCTTTGGTTACGTTAGTTCTCTGCTGCTTTGATATATATTTTTTTTTTTGGGTTCTTTGGTTAAAAACAGTTTAGTCTTTAGTGCTGTTTTTCTGGTTTACTGCTTTTTCTTTGGTTGTTTGTTGCTTTCTTGGTTTGTTTCGATTTGAAGTGTTTAAATGCTCAAGGTGGAAAAAGAAGAAAAACAAATGTTGTTAGGCAATCGTTGTTTTTAATTTTTTTTTTGTTTCTTTGTTTTTTCTTGTTTGTTTCTGTTGCAAGATCTTTTTTCGCTTGTTTGGTGTTGTTTTTCTGCTGGTTGACCATTTTTTCCCTGTTGGTTTATCAATTTTTTTGGCTGTTTTTCTCTGCTCGTTTGCCTTTTTTTTTTTTTTTGGGCTAGCTGGTATTGCGACTTGTAAATTACTTTGAGGCTTTGCAAGCATACCTTGTTGCTGTTGTTGTTGTTGTGTAGTTCTTTGTAGGATTACTGTTGTTCTTTCGCTTTTTTGCCGCTGCAATTAAGTTATCTAGTTTCATCAGAGTTTGAAAAAATTGAGCCCTCATTGCTATTTTCCTTATGAACCTAATTGCTATTGTTTGAGTTGTTTCATGTTCATTTTAGATATGAAATAGTTGTACAGGTGCTCTTACTGTCATTGCCTCCAAGGGGCTTCATAACTTTAGTTTTCCTTTAAGTTCTGCTATTTCCATATCCAGCTTTTGCTTGGCATCGATGTCCCTTTCTGGCCGCTCAAGAATCTTTTTCAAGGCTTCCTCCTTCTCCCTCTGGATATATAACATCAACATGAGTATTCTGCGTTTACTTTGTGCTACCAACAATAGTAAACCCAAGTTGCCGGTTTTGAAGAACCTTATGCGTAAATATCCATGAAAGAGCGAGAGAGAGAATAAATTAATAAATACACGCAAACACATGAAAGAGCGAGAGAGAGAGAGAGAGAAGACTATGAATGACACACCTTTTGTTTTTCAACCAGTCTCAAGACATTCTCATCAATTCTTTTTTTTTTTAATAAATTAATAAATACACGCAAACATACGAAAGACGAGAGAGAGAGAGAAGACTATGAATGACACACCTTTTGTTTTTCTCGACATTCTTCGACTAAAATTCTTTGAGGCCATTTGAAGTGCTAAAATTCTCATATCATTCTGAATCAACAAAATAAAATTAACACAGTATAGTTTGAAGGGAAAGTATGCCCCCTCCGACAGACTTTTAGTTATGTTCAACAAACTTTTATTGTGTTTAACTTACGGAGGGGGGCGGACTTTAGTTGTGTTTAAGTAAAAGTCCTTTAAGCGCTATTTCCATAAAAAATATATATATTGAGGAAAGGCGACTTTTAGTTGTGTTCAAGTAAAAAAGGGCGTACTAGTTGTATATATATATATATATATATATATATATATATATATATATATATATATATATATATATATATTATTATATATATATATTAATTTTATTTTTTTTACTTTTCAAGGTAAACTTTTAGTTATGCCTTAACTAAAAAGTATGCCCCAAAGACATAACTAAAAGTATGCCCATAATGCGAAAGTTTTCCTTAAGGCATAACTTAAACTTTGCCTTATAAGGCAAAGTCTATGCATTAAGGAAAAGTTCTTGCCTTATAGGGCATAATTTTGTTATGCCTTAACTAAAATTCTGCCCCATAAGGCATAACTAAACTATGTCTTAGGAAAAATTCTGCCTTATGGGGCAGACTTTTAGTTATGCCGGATCCGGCATAACTTTAGCTTTTCCTTAAAGATTGTATGCCGGATCCGGCATACACTCCCCCAGTCCTGCCTTGCGAAATTATTTTTTTATTTTATGCTTGAGCGGGGTTCGAACCCCTTAACTTCATGTATTTGCCCACCTTTTCAAGCGAAGGGCACAACTTAAAGACCACAAATATGAGGGGCAAAATTTAAAGACCACAAATTTGAGGGGCAAAATTTAAAGACCACCCCAAAAGAAGGGCAGTCCGCGCAAAAAAATGAATCATAGCTGAATATGGTACAAATAGCATGAAAAAATCGGTAATATATAGAAACCGTTATCCAAAACATAGATCGCAACAAAGTACAAAATTTAAAGTGTTACCAACAACCGAAAGAGAGAAATTACTAACTTTAAATGAAACAATACCACTGAAAGACACAACTAAAATTATGGACAATGCTACTTGCTGAATGTAAAAGGGTATGTTGGGCTATGGGAAGTTTAGGATTTGAGGATTATGTTGAGCCTTTGAAGAGGTATTTGCATAGGTTTAGAGAATTAGAAGGAGAAAAAGCTAATCAAAATAAGGCTGCTGCTGGCAACAACATTGAAGAAAAGAAGGGAAATGAACCACAAAGGAATTCCATAGTTTTTCTCCCAGGAAGATTTTGTGGTCCTTAAAATATGTCAAAAAATACACAGCAACTTTCTAGCTTGGTACTTAATTGATTCCGTAAGTACTACAAGTTATTTTTACTCTTGTTTTAATTTTATGAAACTAATAGTGCTTTTCTTACTAGTAAAGTGTATGAAACTTAAAATCTGTATTGGTGATCATTGTATCTTCTAATCAATTTCTTAGGTTTGTGCAATACGGTTTTGAACAATTAAACTTCTATTTTGTATCTTTGGTTTCACATTTGGCTAGATTGTCAAGGTTCTTAATTTAGGGCTATGTCCGCACAACATGAATTAATGAGGATGAAGCTAATAACTTACTTCAAGCTCGCCCAAGTCTTGGAGGTAAGCACAACTCTCTTCATTTAAACTTGATGAATTCATGCGACTTTATGGTTTTATTGGATATTATTAGTTGGACTTTGTTTTGGGGTTAATTAACTACACAAAAGGTCACTCCACAAAGAAACCATCAAATTTATTTTCTAACCATAAAATCACTCAACTTTCACTTAATTTCCGAAAGTATCATTTTTGCCAAAATCCGGTGAAGCTTGATAGTTTTTACCTGCATTCAGAACTCGACCTTTTGTCGAAGAGATAATCTATCATACTAGAAGTGACAAACGTTAAGACATAGACAACACAAAGTAAAACGACATGCCGTATTTAAGACATAAACAAAGTCACAATACAATATTTTGGTTCTCTACGGTAAAATAATACTCCTACAAAACAAAACACTAAACTAATTCTTTTCAATCATACAATTTGGAAGCTTCTTTATTTTATGTTATACATTCAAAGCAATGATGTTCTCAGACTTTGAATCAAATGTTTTAGAGAAAAAGTACTTATTCAAGAAGAGATCTTGTACAAACAATGGTTGTCTTGCACGATGACTTAGATTTAACAAGCATATATCGATTTAACAAGCAAATATACGCTATTTCATATAAACCCAAGTATTAGCCTTAGATGAGTAAAATATAACTCAAGAACGATAGCGTAGTCTCCTTTCCGGTCATCTATGGGTCTTAGTACTTATTAACCGAGATATGGCGTTCAAGTTGAGGAATGATATCAATGGCACTTGAATAACATGATGATACATTACATAGAATAAAGGAGACAGTAGCTCATGGTTTGGTTCTTTTAGTTCCATTTTCTTTATTAAAATTTTTTAAAAGCGAGTAGTGTTTGTTTGTTTGAATTTTAGTATATTGCATTCTTCTGTTTGTTTCTGCTGCAGTACTGTTTGCTGCTTGTTTGGTGTTGTTTTTCTGCTGGTTTAGTATTTTTTCCCTGTTGATTTACCAATTATTTTGGCTGTTTTTCTCTGCTGGTTTGCTGTTATTTTTTTTTTTTTTTGGCTAGCTGGTTACAGGGAAATTCGACCAAAATTTTCGTTGGTGCTGTTTTTTCGACCGCGTGAGGTCAAAAAATTTCGACCACGTGAGGTCGAAAAAAAATTCACCCTAGCTGTTAGTGACCATGCCTTGCGGTCGATATTTTGGTCGAAAATTGGCCTTTTTCGACCGCGTGTGGTCGAAAATTTTGGTCGAATTTCCTATTTTTTTAGTCTCACTAAAAAAGATTGGTCTTTTTTTGGTCGAATTTCCTCGTAACCAGTTTCTTCGTAACCTTGACTAGCCAAAAACAACTTTGGTGCTTGTTTTTTCTCGCTGGTTGACCAGTGTCGTTATTTTTTTGCTTACAAATAGTTTGGTGCTGTTTTTTTATTTGGTTGACCAGCCTTTTTTCTTGGTCTTGATTCCTACAATTTAAAAAAGAGATTCTCAGTTCTTTCCTCAACAAGAACTGAAGGTTTTTAACCAAAATAACTTCATCTAAGTAAAAACAAAGTTGCACTGCATGGTTTTCCTTCCTTCACTAACTTCACTAAACTTGTTGGCATGCTTCTTTTTAATTTGTATACTAATCACTAGCTTTCTTTAATTATGAAATTAGTTGTTAATCATGATTTATTTGTAGACGCTCGAGAGGGGTGAGGAAGTACCTCAAGATGAAGTCTTCAAGATTACTCACACGAGGAAGGCGAAGAATGCCGATGGTACGGAACAATGGATTGAGCCTAGGGCTCAACAAACCTATGTAAGTCACTAACTAACAATAATAACTACTTTTGTTTGAACTAAATTTACCTACTAACATTGCATCCTTAATTCAATTTCAGACCGAGTTTCAACAACACAAGTTGGAATATTGTGCCAGTCAGCCGTACCGGGACGTCGATGACGAACGAGATAATTGCTCAGCAGTGGATGGAGAAGGTAGCTCCCCCAACAAGGTATGGGACAGTCTATGGGATGCCTAATCGAGCATGTAGTCAATTTCCGTCGTTCCTTCAAGGCGTAGGTACTACTTCTGAAGGGGCAGTGGATCCTAAGGAGTACCAAGAAATGAAGCTAAAAGTTAGTCAACTAACAAGTACACTTAGTTCCACGAGAGGCAAGGATGTTGCATATGCGAGCCCAAATTGACGACTTACTCAACTCGGGGCCCTCTCATATTCCCCCGTGTCCCGGGATGCTCGTAGGTCACAGTCCAATAGACGACGTAGGTCACAAGACAACCTAGTTCATGCTCTTGTTGATGAGGATAGTGGGGAGGAATCGGATCATGTCTCTAACACCCAACGTTGACTTTTTTAATTCGTATACTTTTGGATTGTAATATTGCTATGTTTTCTTGGATATGTATATTTTTTTTATGATAGTTTTAATTCGAATTAGATGTACTTTTGAAGGTGAATTTGATTGTACGAGGTAGTTTATGGATGTTTAACTTTACGATGTTTAAGTGTTTGAATGTAGAAAGTAGTTTATGGTTGTTTAACTTTACAATGTTTAAGTATTTGAATGTAGTTTTAAGGATATTTAGAAGTACTTTAAATTGAAACTTGAGGTTGAATTTGATTTTAGAATGTGAAGTTTATGATTGTAGAAGTACTTTGATGAATTGGACGTGTTGATGAATTGCATTGTTGATTTGGTTGATGAGTGTGATTGGCAGGTGGGCCGTAAAAGCAACCGAATTTCGGAAATTTTTTTTTCCGTATTTTCGACCTCACGAGGTCGAAAATTTACCCGGATATTCATAATTTTCGACCTCATAAGGTCGAAATTGCACTCGAAATTATAATTTCGACCGGACGAGGTCGAAAATGCGGCAACAATTTGAATTTCGACCTCATGAGGTCGAAATTCTGGGCAACAATTTGAATTTCGACCTCATGAGGTCGAAAATCTGGGCAACAATTTGAATTTCGACCTCATGAGGTCGAAATCTGGCAACAATATTGCTAAATTTCGACCTCATGCGGTCGAAATGCTGAAAATTTTTTATTTTTATTTTTTATTTTCTATTGTATTTCGACCAGAAGAGGTCGAAAACTTTTAATAATATTTGTGTATAAATAATATTTTCGACCGCGTGCGGTCGAAATGTTTTATTAATATTTAAATAAAAAATAACTTTTTCGACCTCAGGTGGTCGAAAAATTTATTTTCGTAATTTAGGTAGAAAATTTATTTCGACCGCGTGAGGTCGAAAAATTTCGACCACGTGAGGTCGAAAAAAATTTCACCCTAGCTGTTAGTGACCATGCCTTGCGGTCGATATTTTGGTCGAAAATTGGCCTTTTTCGACCGCGTGCGGTCGAAATTTTTGGTCGATTTTCCCTGTTTTTTTAGTAGTGAGGTCGGTGACCCTTCCGCTCTCAAACCGAGCTTCTCAAGGCTAAAGAGGAAAACTTCCGAGCAAAGAACGATCTCGAAGATATGATCGAGAAAAATAAGATCCCCGAATACCCACGTAGCAGATTCCCGAAATTGAGGCTCAGTTTCAATTCCCATTTGTCTAACTTTCCTCCTTTCTTAATTTTCCCAATTCCCACGTTCTTGTTCTCTGTTAATTTTCTTTTCCTTTTTGTAAGATTATCTTCTTCTTCTTCTTCTTTTTTGTCCCTTTTTTGTTTTTGTTTTTGTTTTTGTCTTTTCTTTTGTTTTTCTTTTAAAACAAAAATAAAAATATTAACTAATAATATGTAGATTAATAAAATATAGGAAAATTTAAATAATTAGACTACAAAAAGAACTAATTAAGGAAAATACTAAATCACTAGCTTATTTATTATAACATAAAAATTAACTTGCTAAAAATGATATAAAAATTAAGCTTAATATTTGTTGTTAATAATTTTTTTTTTTAAGGAATGAACATGTTCTTTGTGATACTCTGTCAGTATATGATGTATAACATGTGAGTATCATAAAAGACTAAGGAGCTTTTTGAAGGAATGAATCAATCTTTTTATGATACGCTATCAATGTATGATATATACCATGCGGGTATCATAGAGGACTGAGAAACATTTTCTATTTGATAAGGAATGAATTATATATGATGTCATGTAAGTATATGATATATACCATGTGGGTTTCTTAGATGATTGAGTTGTGTTTTTCTTAAAGGAATGAATCAATTTTTGTGATACCTTATCAGTATATGATATATACCATATGGGCGTCATTGAGGATTGAGTTGTGTTTTTATTGAAGGAATGAACCAGGCCCCTATGATACCTTATCAGTATATAGTATATGATATATACGTACCATGTGGGTATCATAGATGATTGAGGAGTGTTTTTCTTAAAGAAATGAGCTAGTCCTCTATGATACCCTATGAATATATGATATATACTGTGGGGGCAGCATAGAGGTAATCTATGCTGAGTAATATTGTAATGAATTTATCATTTATGGTAATCTATCAGTATATAATATATACTAAGATGGCATCATAGAGGACTAAGTGTTTTTCTTGAAGGAATTAACTGACAGTCCTCTATGATACCCTGTAAGTATATGATATATCATGTGGGTATCATAGAGGACCGGGTAGTATTTTTTGAAGGAATGAATCAATCTTCTATGATATCTTCCCAGTATATAATATATACCATGTGAGTATCATAGAGGATTGAGTTGTGGTTTTCTTGAAGGGATGAATCAACGCTAACGATACTCTGTCAGTAAATGATATATACCAAGATAGTATCATAGAAGACTGAGCATTTTTCTTGAAGGAATGAACTAGTCCTCTATGATACCCTGTAAGTATATGATAAACAATGTGGGTATCATAGAAGACTGAGTAGTAGTTTTTGAAGGAATGAATCAATCTTCTATGATACCCTCTCAATATAAGATATATACTATGTGGGTATCATAGAGGATTGAGTTGTGTTTTTCTTGCAGGGATGAATCAGTCCTCATGATACTCTATCAGTATATGATACATACCAGGTTGGTATCATAGAGGATTGAGTGTTTTTCTTAAAAAAATAAGTCGTCAGTCTTTTATGATATCATGTCAGTATATGATATATATCATGTGGGTATCATAGTATACTACAAGAGTATACTTCAACTGCTATTGATTTGATGTACTATATGCTAGACTAAATTGTTTTTTGTGATACATCAAAAAAAGACAAAAATAAAAGAGCCAAAAAGTTTGTCGACTATGATTTGTTGTGTTTGGGGGGGGGGGGGGGGGGGGGGGGGTTGTGAACAAAAAGGAGAGAAAAGAAAAGAAGTAAAGAAATAAAAAAGAAAATAATTTTAAAAAAAAAAAGACAATTAAAAGATATAATGGGTAGAAAGGTTAAATAGTTTCGTTTTAGGGGGTATGATTAGCTGAGTCAGGATTTTCATCCAGGGGGTTCAAAAATTTCAAAAGGTAAATATACGAAGAAGTCAGGGGGTTCAACATCTATTATATATACATAATAAAATAATTTTAACTTTGAAAATACACTGTAATTTTTCGCCGAGGGGGTTCGGATGAACCCCCTAGACATAAGCTAGCTCCGCGCCTGGGTATGAAAGTAATAAAGGAGCATGAAAGGATAATTATTTTGTGTGTAGTGGGTATTGATATTCTTTCCCCTATCTTTTTAAAGTATATTTGAAATATTATAACTTACATTATTTTTTATGCGATTACAAATATACAATAACTTTTATATCTAAAGACTTAAGAAATTTATATTTAAATTCACACTAAAAATTAGTTACTTTGACTCTCCAACTTTGAATTTTCCACATAACTCGAAACGAAGGGATATATATATATATATATACACACTTTATGTTTAAAGGAGCTACTTATAATCTCCCCAATGAAAATAGCAATAGGTAAATCAAAGTAGTTAATTTTCAATTAATTATTAATTATATAATATAAAGCTACATATAGATAAAGTTATGTAACACCTCTCTTTGGCCAGCAATGTCATTTTTCTTTTTTCTCTACATAATTTATTAAGTGATTGGATAACAAAAAGCCTCATATATTAAATATGCCTTTGCAAGAGTCGAGGCCACATCTACCTTTGCAATAAATTGGAAGTGACCCTTTGATTGCCCATGTAACAGCAATTACTGCTTTTCAGTTAAGCCTACAGTCGATTTTAAAAATTAAATAGGAGAAATTTCAGTAATGTATAATTTAGCACATAAAATTATATTTGCATAGCTATATTTTTAAATTACAAACCCATGATCCAACAAATTATGGCCCCAGCTTGTATATACAACATTATATAACAATATACAACTTTATACACCTACTGTAGATAATGTATAAATCTTATATAAACATGTATAATAATGTATAAAGAACGTGTTTATACACACTTCTACACTGCTACAGGAGATGTTTATACATTAAAGGAGTTTATACAGTGTTATACAATGTTTATATAATGTATACAGTTTATACAGTGTTTATACCAGTGTTAAAAATATAACATAATGTATGTGTTTTATACACACTATATCCTAAAAAAAAATCAACATTAGAAAGAGACTTGGAAGGAAAAAATAGCATCTTGGAGTTTGACATGGGGTGGGGGGGGGGGGGGCTATATCGGGTAAATAAAAGTTTTTCAATATGGGATGGAGGCTGCAAAATGTAAAAAAAAAAAAAAAAAAAAATATGGCCATTTCGGGTAAATAGTTTACCCAAAATGACATACGATGTTATTTTCCCAATTATTATACAGATTTTATACCCTCTAAGCGTTTGAGTTAACTAGACGTTTGCAATGCATGCAAACAGCAAAAAGAAGCTATGTGACGTTTTTGAGAACGTCAATTGAGAGAGACACCAACAAGAAGTCGTGACGTATTCCAAACCTATTTCCCACCAACTGCCAGCACATGGTCCATACTTATTTGAGAAAAAATATTAATCACTGAGTGATAATTCATTCCTTTGCCTCTAAGATTATTTTTTGCTCTATGTATATCTTTTTATTCTTCTTCTCATTTTGGTTGTGATATTCTCCCTATGTTGTGCCTTTTTGACTGTGAACTAAAATATTTAATAACAAGATATCGTGTATGATCTAATTTTTTGAAATCCTCATCCAATAAGTTAGTTTTTGGTTATCCTGTAACTCTAAGCAAGAACATAATATATATAGGGTCTTTACTTATTTCTAATTACAATGATCTCATTCGTAGTTGATCGATTTTTGTAATGTATTATTTCTTGCAGGGATGAGGAGAAGACAAAATGGTGGACAAATAAACAAGAAGATTAGAAGATGCATGACTATGGAGAGATTTGAGAATAAAACAACGGGATCATCATCACTGACCACTTGACATGAATATCCTCTTTGGTAATGTTTTTTCTTTGCTTCGTCTAAATGATTTAAAATTAGTGTTTTTCAAACTTGACTTTGCAAAAAAGATATTTGATGATTCTTAATCTAAATGAATAATTTCATATTCTATCTTGGTATCTGTCAATATTCTTTCACTATAGAGATTATATATAGATTATCCTAAAAATTTGTGAAAAAATAGTAGAAGTATGAAAAGATGTTTAATTAATAAATATTATTTCTCTTATAATATTTATAACATTACTATCGATTCATATTTTATATTTTTTTTTAGGACCGCGCGAAGCACGGACTAATTCACTAGTCATTCAATAAATCAGCTAAATACCTTAAATCTTACTCCGTATAAACCTTAGACATGCTGTTCAACAAGGATATCTCTATTCACATATTTCAAGTGCCAAGCGTTTGATTTCTTCTGTTCACTAGTAGTGATTTGGATTGTTGGTTTAATTATACGCTGGAGTTGAAGGGGTTTGTACTACCAATGACCTGGACCCCATCCTTTTGCATTATTTTTTTAAGAAGAAATGGCTGCCATGAATTTTTAATAGCTGCTACTTTCAGTGGCGGAACCAGAATTTTCGCCAAGGAGGTTCAAAATATAAAAAAAAAAAACATACAAAAAAGTTTAAGGGGGCCAACATCTACTATATATACATAAAAAATAATTCTAACCTTGTAAAAACACTATTTTTTTCCGCCGAGGGGATTCGGATGAACACCCTCGGCTCTATGTGGCTCCGCCACTGGCTACTTCATGTCCATAAGCTCTTTTCGATATCATTATTAATTTATTATCATATGTGACTGTTATCAACCTGTATTCAAAAAATATTTAAATTAGAAACTGAAAAAATAAACAAAGCCGGTCCAAATTCGGAGAAGAATAGTATCTTAAATATATAAGGAATTCCTTACCAAAAAAAGATATATATAAGGAATTAAATCGAGCCCACTGAATGCACAGTGTGTCCTTAAGAAAATTACTCCCCTCAATGTACCCGAGGTTAATGGAATATATCCTCCCAAGATAGAACGATTTACTCACCGTAGTAGCGGTACTGCAAACTTGGTGAACAGCGAACTCACTCGAAGGCTGTAAATCACACAAGAATTTTATTTAGTGCAGAAGAAGAAGAGAGAAGAATATTAGAAATTTTCATAAGGAAAAATCTGAGGATCAATAGAATTTATATCCATTGAAGCACTGGTTCTGAAAAGGTTTTCAACCTTTCAGAAAAGCCATGTTATAATGGGCAGGAAATTTAAAAAGATTCGGGAAAGAAATGGGTCAGAAGCGTGAATCCGGGTCACTAACCGAGTCAGGATTTGGATAATTAATTAATAAATAATTAATTAAATGATTAAAAATTAAATAAGTTTGATCCGAAAAGATTATCAATTAAATCATTTGACCCAAGCCGAAGCCGAGCGAGCGATGACGGCGGCGCAAGGCTTTCCTTCCCCTCAACCCTTTAACAACTAGAAAGAATGCTTCTATATTTAAGTACAAGGACTTTTCTTTCCACTATCTATGTGGGAGAAATGCTGCTTCCATAAAGTAAAAGAGAACAATTTATTTTCCCTCCATATTTCTTTTCTCCATTTTCCATTCAATCAATCATTAAAACCCAACAGTGACATAAATGTAAACCATAAGCTTATTACCCCGCTTTTGTCTGCTTAATTGCACGACATCCTGTAATTTTCTTAACTATAAGTCATCTATCAAACACACAAAACAATGAGCTAGTAAAGAAAAAAAAAAATTAATCTGCATGCCACAGTTGCTTTGCCCACTTATAGGCCATCTTTTTTTTTCTTCTCCTTTTTAATTATACCCAAATGAAGTGTAGGATTATACAATATGATGTGGCTATATTTAATGGGCTGAATGATCTGCCACATTTTTAATGTTGTATAATTACGTTAAGTTCTCATTAAATTAATTGAGAACTTAGATATTGCTCAAAGAAATGGAGAAGAGAGTTATCCACTTACACTATCCTAATCTTTCCTCTTTAGTCCTATCATTGATCTCCAGCCTCTTTCTCATCAACTCTTGTAGGGCTGGGCATAAATTACCGAAAATTGAATTACCGAACCGAACCGAGAATTTCGGTAATTCGGTATTCTGTATGGTATTCGAGAATAAAATTTCAAAATTATGGTATTCGGGTTCGGGATCGGTAAGAGACATTAGTATCGTTCGGTATCGGTAATTTCCCGAATACCGAATTATTCACTCTAATGTGTTTACTATATTTTTGTACTTCTGGTTGTGACCTTGTGTTGTCCTCCATTTGAATGATTTTCATATCCAATTGTTGTGGAGATCTTTATCTTTTTTCCTCTTGTCCCCCTTCTTCTTTTTCACTTTGTTTTCCCTACGTTTTGCTTGTCCCAAAACCGTGCTTCAATTTGAATATAAAAGCATGTTTCGTAGTAGAATATGCTTCGTTGTTGAATTTCAAATATCTTCGGAATGTAAAGAGTTATTTAGAAGAATACAAATCTGTTTCAATTATATTGTACCTCAACTTTTTTTTTTTTTTTTTTTTATACTTTGTTTCCTTAAATGGTAAATCTAGAATCGTATCGAAATTTACCGAACCGAAGTTTGATTTACCGAACCGAACCGAACTTTTTCGGTTTGGTATTTGGTATCTACTGTCAATTACCGAATTTCAAATTACCGAACCCGAACTTTGAAAATACCGAACCGAATATCGAACGTCCACCCCTAAACTCTTGGGAGACGTTTGTTCATACAAACTTATTTTCTTGCTTTCAATTTTCGTTCCTAAATGCAGCATAACTCTTCTTCCTTCTTCTGTGATGTAAAATTTTTGTTTAATCAATATTGGCTGAACGGGTGAAAACACTCCTAAACTTAGCACGAATTATTACTTTAGTCCCCAAACTATTGCCACACTTAAAAACACCCCTCATATTTGGCAAACTGAATTTAAATTCACCCCATATTGCCACATGGCACAACAAGAAAATGCCAACTGGACAGCGCGTCAATTCACGTTGCTGAGGTGTCCTAACACGAGGGTGAATTTAAATTGATTTGGCCAAGATTAGGGGTGTTTTTAAGAGGGTCAATAGTTCAGGGACTAAAATACGAAAACGTGCCAAGTTTAGGGGTGTTTTTACTACTTGCCCATCAATATTCGCTCATTATAATTTGTGTTGCAAAAACTTTTACATCAATTGGTCATGAAATTACAGCTCGGACAAGAGGGGGTTTCTTGGGTGGTAAGCATCCTCTATCTCCAGCTCTAAGGTTGTGGGTTTGAGTCAGTAATTTAAAAAGAGAGTTTTGGGACTCACCTCAGGGCTCGCTTCGGGGCGGAGCACTGACAAAACGCCTCGAGGTACAAGTGTGAGGCTTATGCCGTAAGCGCTCGATTGTACGTCCTAAACATGCCCAATGATCGGGGCTTGCCTTGTTGAGATAGAGATTAATTAGAGTTCATATGATCAGACCTGCCATTGATAAGGAGCTTGAGCTCCAGTTCAGTGCTAAAACAAGGAGAAGAAAGAGTAAAATGAGTCTGAGTTTTGGCGAAATCAAACTGATTTCATTTCTGTGTATATTCCTCATTATATACAAGTGTAATAATGATGAAGTGGGAATGCTTAGCTGTATACAACTGGCATAACTACCTCTAACTAACTAAGCTAAAATATCTAAAATATCTCATGTGCCAATTTCTGTGTTTGACAACTAACTACTTGTATAAATATCTTAACTAAACTCAACACCCCCCTCAAGTCAAAGGGGGTGAAGTCACTGCCAACTTGCCAATTAAAGTGTGATGTTTGACACCACTGAGAGCCTTGGTGAGGATATCAGCCAGTTGTGCATTGGTAGAAATGTAGTGTAAGTAAATGAGTCCTTCTTGTAGTTTGTCTCTGACAAAGTGGCAGTCCACCTTAATGTGCTTGTTTTTTTCATGGAACACAGGGTTGCGTGCAATATGAACAGCAGCTTGATTGTCACAAAACACTGAAATAGGTTTGACAGGAGTAATAGTCAATTCATCAGCAAACTGTCCAACCAAACCAGTTCTCCAACAACTTTCCTGATGGATCTGTACTCAGCTTATGCTGAAGATAAAGAAATGGTTGTTTGTTTCTTGGACTTCCAACAAATGGGACTGTCATCAAGGAAGACAGTGTATCCACTCATTGATCTCCTAGAATCTGGACAAGCTGCCCAGTATGAGTCATTATATGCTGAAACTGAGTACTTTTGGCTGTTAGACAAAAAATGCCTAAAGTAGGATCTGCTTTCAAATACCTCAGAACATGCAAAGCAGCTTTGTAATGTGGTTCCCTTGGAGCTTACATGAATTGGCTGAGGTGTTGGACACTATAAGCAATGTCCAACCTGGTGTTAGTGAGAAAATTTAGTTTCCCAACTAATTTCCTATATGAAGTGGGATCTCTGAAGTAAAATGCCTTCTACATCTTTAAGCTTTACAGTTGCATCTAGAGGAGAAATCTTTGTGGTATAGTTCAAGCAATCATATTCTTTAAGGAAGTTAGTAGCAAACTTTCTTTGTGAGATCAAGATGCCATTATCTCTATACAGAACTTCCAGCCCCAAGAAATAATGTAATTGGCCTAAATCATTGATTTTGAACTTATTGTGCAGAAACTATTTCAAGTGTTGTAGCTCATCCATGTCAGTCCCAGACATAATCACATCATCAACATAAACAACAACAAAAACAATTGACTGACCATTTTTCTTGTAAAACAAAGAGTAATCACTGGCTGAATGACAGAGATTATGCCAATTTGTCATACCCTTGTCTACTGGCTTGTTTCAAGCCATATAATGACTTCTTTAACTTGCAAACTAACCCTGCATCATCAACCAACAGTCCTTTTGGTGCTTCCATGAAAACCTCTTCATGCAAATCCTCATGGAGGAATGCATTGTTAACATCTAATTGATACAATTTCCTACCTTTTTTGACAGGCAAACTAAGCAAAGTTCTGATGGAGGTCATTTTGACTACTAGAGAAAATGTCTCATTATAATCAATGTCATGTTGTTGTGTGTAACCTTTAACTACAAGTCTTGCCTTGAACCTCTCCACACTCCCATCTGCTTTGTGCTTGATCTTATAAACCCATCTACATCCTATTGCTTTCTTCCCTGTGGGTAAGGAAACTAAATCCCAGGTGTGATTTGCATATAATGCTTCAAATTCCTGTGTCATTGCAGCTTGCTAGGCAGGGTCTAAAGTTGCCTCCTCATAGGAAGATAGTTCACAATCGAGTGATATGTTCCTCATTATGTGCTAAATGTCTGGACAAAAAGAAGTAAAGAAAGCATGATTGAGAGGGTGAGAGGTTGTGAAGAGGGATGAGTTACTTACTGGTGTTGTTGAGTGAAGGTTAGGTAGGTTGTAGTTATAAGCTTGTAGGTAAGTAGGTGTGGTATGGAGCCTGGAAGATCTTCTAGGTTTAATAGAAGTTTGTGGTGAAGGGTTAGGCCTGGAACAGGTGCAAATGGTGTTACTATAGAGTCATCTAAAGAGGGTGCTGGTGTTGTTGAGTTAGCATCATGAAGTATTGGGTCTGTAATGGATGTAGGATCATTAATAACAGGATTAACAAGTTGACTTATGTCTACATGACTAGTATCAAGATTAGTTGTAACAGGTTTCAATTTAGAAAAATCAGTATGCATCATTTTAACGATAGAAGGAAAAGTAGTAGGAGTAGAAGACTGAGAAAAAGGAAAAATATGTTCATGAAAAATCACATCCCTGGAAACATGCGTCTCTTTTTGTAGTCAGATTTAGGACTTTGTAACCTTTAGAGCCGAAAAGGTATCCTACAAAGATGTGTGGGGTTATTCTTGGTTCAAACTTGTCCTTGTGGGTTTTGAGGGTAGTAGGAAAACATAAGCAACCAAAAGACTTCAGGTGTGCATAGTTTGGTTTCTTGTGGTACAGCAATTCATATGGACACTTATTCTTCAAAACTGTAGAGGGTAGTCCATTAATTAAGTATTTAGTAGTTAATATGCATTCTCCCCAATATCTAAGGGGTAGTTTGGATTGATATAGAAGGGCTCTTGCTATTTCAAGAAGATGTTTGTGCTTTCTTTCCACCACACCATTTTGTTGTGGTGTGTATAGACAGATTTTTTGGTGTAGGATGCCTTTTCCTTAGAAAAATTGTTTTGCTTCATTGCTTACAAATTCTAGGCCATTGTCAGACCTGATAATTTGAACAATATTTGAGAATTGGTTTTCTATAAGAGAAACGAAAGGTTTGATGGTTTGTAGAGCATTGCTCTTGCAACTCAATAATACTGTCCAAGTTGATCTGCTGAAATCATCAACCAAAGTAAGGAAATATTTGAAGTTTTCATGAGTGATGTCAACATGCAACAATTCAAAAGGTTTTATGCAAGTGGATGAGGTTTTCTAAGGGAATGGCAATCTAGCCTATCTTGCCATGAGATAAATTGAACATACAAATGGTTGTTTAGGTGAAAATGAGGTAAAAAGGAAGTCCCTTTCATTCTCACAAAGGGTACATACCCTAGTCTTTGGTGCCACAGAAAATCAGCACTGTTTTCACGAGATGCAGATGAGCTAGTGTCATGTGCATGAGACATAGAAGATAAACAAAGATTCAAATCAGAACAAGCATCTTTATTAGAATGGTGTGAATTATTTACAATATCAATAAAGGTGATGGGGAAGCCTGCTTATCATACATGGGAAAAGAAGTAAATGACAGAGACAATTCAAAGTGGGAACTGTTGATGAAAAACTACATCCAGATGATGAACCTAATGTTGAACTGTGGTTGTGACATTTTGAACAAACATAGTACAGACCATTTCTCTGGCTTCAATCTCTATAGGCCTCTTCAGAGAAGGGGCCTGTATGACACAAGAAAAACTGCTGAAACTGACAATGCTTTGAAGTTCACACATAAACAATGAACTGATATAAGGTTGAATTTAAAACTAGGTACAAATAATACTCTAGACAAAGTCAATGATGGACTCAGGCAAACATTTCCAATCTCTGTTACTTTGACCTTATATCCATTAGGCAAGGTTACTAAAAAGGGATAAGGCAATGTGGTAACACTAGTTAATGGGTTTTTGTTATATGTCATATGGTTTGTGGCTCCAGAGTCAATTATTCATGAGTCAGCAAACAAAGTCTTACATACACAAGAAAGTCCACCAATCTCAGTCATAAAAGAATAACCAGCAATTATACCTGCAAGGTTCACTACTCCACTGGTGAAACTGCTAGAGTCATGTCCTATATTTCCTGGTGGAAAGTTGTTGTTGAGAAAAGTTAGCAACTGGTTGTATTGTTCTTTGGTCAGGTTCTGCACAGTTTGATTGTTCCTTTGGTAATTGTCTTGGGCTTTCTGGTTGAACTCAACATTTTTCCCATAAATAGTTTCATTGTATCCTCCATGTAAATTTGCAACAGAACCTGCATTTTTCCCCTTTGTAAACTTGAAATCCTGAGGGAATCCATGTAGTCTGTAACACTTATCCTTAGTGTGTCCAGGTCTTTTGCAATGTTCACAAAACAAATAAGTCTTATTGTTGTTGTATCCTCCTTTGTAAGTTCCAGATGGACTTGCCCCAAAGTGATTCCCTGATCCAGATCCACCAGCACCATATTGGTTTGCAAAATGATTTTGACCTTGTTTACCATACTGAACCTGTCTGTTAACTTGATAGTTTGTCCTAAACCCTGCATTTGTTGCTCCATGACCATTTAAAGATGTGGATTCCAAAGCTAACTGGTTCCTAGGTTTGACTTTCTCTTTGCTTTTCCTCTTGAACCAGGATAGAAAATGCTTGTGCAATGTTTGGAAATGGGTTCATCATTAAAATGTTTCCCTTACAGCTGTATATACCTCATTCAATCCCATGAGGAATTGAATTAGTCGTCTATCCTACTCAGCTTTGAGCATTCCTGCTTTGGAGCCACAGGTGCATTGGCAACTATATGTTGTATGTGTGTTTACTGCATTCAATTCTTCACAAATTTTCTTCATTTTGGTGTAGTAACTAGTAATGTCAAGGCTTCCTTGTGATAGATCATTGATCTCTTTATGCAACTAGTACAGTTTTGCACCATTGGTTTGGTCGTACCTGTCTTCCAGCTCTTGCCAAATTTCCTTGGCATTGTTAACATACTGAAGACTGTCTGCTAAATCCCTTGAAAGTGAGTTCAAAATCCATGAAGTCACCATATCATCACACCTCTCCCAATTTCCCAAAGCAGGTGAATCCTCAGCTAGCCTTGCACATTCCCCATTGATGAAACCTGCCTTGTTTATAACTGAAAGTGCTCTAAGCACTGCCCTTCACCAGGATCTGTACCCAGATCCATCAAATACACTGGGAAGTAATGTTGATCCTGCAGTTTCAGATGGATGTACGTACAAAGGATTGGTTGTATCAATCATTTCCTGGTTTTGATTTGCTTGATTTGTTTCATTTGTTTGGTTTATTTGATCTCTCAGTTCTGGAGCCATGATGTAAGGATATGAAGGAAAGCTTGAACAATTTTGGCTAATTCAAAATAGTGAAATGGAACTAAGATCGTATGAACACAAATTGGGATCGTATGAAGCACAAATTGAAAATTGAGCTAGGGTTCATAGAAATTGCAAATTGAACTAAATCGCAAATATACAATTATGTAAAAACGAATTTGAGTTGATAATGAATGAACTGAAAGTCGAACTGAATTGAAATGGTGATCGAATTGTGATGGAAAAAAAATTGTGATTTCGAAGATAAATTTCTCAAAGAAAAAAACGAGTTACGAGTAACAATCTGAGAGAGAGAAAACATAGGATCGTGACATATGCTCTGATACCATGTTGAGATTGAGATTAATTCGAGTTCATATGATTAGACCTACCATTGATGAGGAGCTTGAGCTCCAGTTCAGTGCTAAAGCAAGGAGAAGAAAGAGTAAAATGAGTCTGAGTTTTGGTGAAATCAAACTGATTCCATTTCTGTGTATATTCCTCATTATATACAAATACAACAATGATGAAGTGGGAATGCTTAGCTGTATACAGCTGGCATAACTACCTCTAACTAACTAAGCTAAAATATCTAAAAAATCTCCTGTGCTAATTTCTGTGTTTGACAACTAACTACTTGGATAAATATCTTAGCTAATCTCAACATGCCTAACAGTTCTTACACATATTACGCGTCAAATTTCGTAGTTAACACTATTGACCCTTATAATTCTTTAATAAATAAATGATGTTTAATAGTTTTTTCATCTATATAAATAAAAAAAAATTGATAGTAACTCAAATAACAAAACAGTCGTATTGGATATTTACTATAAAGAATACCGTGAGAGTAAATAGCACTTAACATTTCTTTTAAAAACACATATTCAAATTTTACATCTTCACTTGTCATTGGTCTTCATGTTTTTGTCCTATGTCTCAAAATTATCATATTTTATTATTTCGCTATTTGAGAGTAGTTTTATTTTTATCCATGAAGTAGTGATGTTTTAATTATAATACAGATAAAATTTATTGATTTTCTTTGTCTGATAGGGTAATATATTTTAAGAAATTGTGATTCTTTTATAGTTTGAAAGTTAAGATGTTAGAGTTGATTTGCATCTCATAATAGCATTTATATCATTACATTACTTATACTTGTAAAATTGTGTTAGAAGTTTTATTTCTATGAGTTTCTTTAACCATATTTTTAATTTTTAAAATTATTAATGTTTTTTTAATAATTTTTTGTGTTATTATACTATTTTACTACATTATAAATTAAAAGTTTAAAGATTCATGGGCCTTACGCCTTGCCCCGTGCTAAGTAAAACGTTTCGCCTCACACCTCCTCCTTTAAAAACACTGATTTGAGTCATCAAGGGAGAAAAAAAAAAGTGGGAGCTCGAGGGAGGGGTTAAGAAAAGGAATTAACTTTTTTGTGGGGAAAAAATGAAATTTCCACCCGTGTTAGAAAAACTTCAGCTCATATACACTCCTACCTCATTGAAGTAACCCGTGTACTTTAAAAAAAAAAAAAAAAAAATACACCTTACTTATGTCGTAAAATTAACTAAATAATTTAATAGCGATGTATACATGAACTAATTTGACGTCTACTTGTCCTTTTAGACAATTATTCCAATATATTCGTAGGATAGCGATGATTTTTTTTTCCCTCTAGAAAAATGATGTTTTAAAAGTAACGGAGGTAAATGAAGCTCCTTTAGACGCATATCTTGCTTGTCTATGCATCATATTTATTATTTAATCATGAATTCATGACGTTCCAAGTATAAGAATCCAAAAAATTGATTACAAAGATGGAGTTTGAATGAGAGAGAGTAATTTACGCCCAAAAATTTCTAAGAGTTGGTGACAAAGGAGAAAGGGGGTGGAGATTTAATGATCTATGATAGGACCGAAGAGGAAAGATAATGTTGTGGACCATGCTAACTCCATAAAGACCCATGGGTTAGAAGTGGTAAATAAGATTGATCCTTTTTTTTTTTTTCTTTTTTGTTGCGCGGATTGCTCTTCTTTTGGAGTGGTCTTTAATTTTTTCTCCTCAAATTGGTGGTCTTTAATTTTTGCCCTTCGCTTAATACCTCGAGATTCTGGGTTTGAACCTCAGCTTAGTAGAAAAAAAAAATCGCAAAGCAGAATTTTGCCCAAAACTCTGCTTTGCGATTTTTTTTTTTTTTGACTAAACCGGGGTTCGAACCCCAAACCTCATGATATTAGGCGAAGGGCAAAAATTAAAGATCACTAATTTGCGGGGAAAAAAATTAAAGACCGCCCCAAAATAGGGGCATTCCTGTGAATTGCCGAACTGATCCAGTTAAGATTACTGGGCCGAGTAGAATATTGAAGAGTTTCGTTTGAAATTCAAACTCAATTAGCAATTGTTAAAAATGACTAAGGGTTAGAAAAAACGATTATGGAATTATGTTGAAGCTTTGGCTAAGTCTGTTCTTCTCATCTCCTCTTCAGAATCTGTCTCTCATCACCTTTCTGATTACTATCCAATTTCTTTAGTTTTGTAATTTCCTTTTGTTGTTTACATTCTAGAGTAGTAATCTTCCGGTATTAAGATCAATAGAGTATACAATATCTCAGTGGCGGAGCCACCCACGGCCAAGGGTGGTCACCTGCACACCTTTGGCTGGAAAATGATAATAGTATATGGATTAGATATTATAATTAATTGGATATAAATTAAATTTTGAACACCCTTAAAATAATTGAGATAGATAGCTTAGAGGTATAGGGTGTTCAATTTTACCTAAAAATCATAGTTTAAAGCTTGAGTCAAACGCTGGTCATCTTCTTTCTTTAAAAAAAAAAATCTAAAAACAATATTTGAAGCTACTTGGTTGATTTGTATTTACATTTATTTGCTTCCATGTTCCGACTAAACTTATTTGTATTTGAGTTATGATTTACATTGGTTTATTCCTATGTTGGTTTGGAGTTACGTTGGACTCATTTATTGAAACTCCCTTAATCTTTCTTCTTTCCTTGCTATTTCCTAGAAAAGAAGAAGATGTATTGTTAAAAAGAAGACAACGAGATTTAATAGCAAGTTAGCATCCACTTATTTTGTTCTCTTTTCTTTTTGAATTACTTCTGCGAACATTTTAACTATCCAACTTTGTTCTCCTTTTTTTTTTTCCAAAGAATATTATTTAGTCGTTATTTCTCGCTTTGTAACATTCTCAGAATGCTCCTTGTTGTTCTCCACTTATGGGATTACGTATACTGGGTATCTTGTTGTTGTCATTTGAAACTATAATCACCGTAAGAGTTTTCTAGCAATGAAATTTATCAAGAATAACTTGCGAAATCAAATGGATTATAAATTTTTAAGCGAGTGTGTAGTGATGATGTTAAAAAAAAAATTATTGAACTCATTCATCGAAAAAAATTATATACTCGTTAACATTTGAACAGCCTTATTAAAATTTCTGATTCTGCCAGTGCAATACCTTACTGTTTGTATTGAGAAATTGGTTTGTTACAGATTCGTAAGTGGATAGCTATATCATTCAGCCAATCTAGGTTCTCAATAATTCAATTCATTCAGCCCATTAAATATAGCCACATCATATTGTGCAATCCTACACTTCATTTGGGTGTTGTCCACAGAATTAAAAAGAAATTGAATTCAGCCCATTAAATATAGCCACATCATATTGTGTAATCCTACACTTCATTTGGGTGTTGTCCACAGAATTAAAAAGAACAAAAAAAAAAAACAAAGGATGCCTGATTGATAACTGATTTATACTTGAGAAAATTAAATGATGTGTCTTGCAATTAAGCAGACAAAAGTGGGGTAATAAGTTCTTGATTTACAATGATTTATACTTGAGAAAATTAAAGGATGTGTCTTGCAATTAAGCAGACAAAAGTGGGGTAATAAGTTCTTGATTTACAAGAATGTCACATCCGTTAGTAATGATGAAACTAGTGGCATAAGGGCATGAAGCTTCTGCAACTATATCAAAACTCATAGCAGCTATTTTTCATAAAAATAATGCAAAATTATGGGGTCCAGGTCATTAATTGTGGGAACCTCTTCAACTCCAGTGTATAATAAAAAAAATCAACAATCTCAATCACTAATTAGAATTGACTTAATGACATTGAAGATAACAAACACCTGGCACTTGAGTGTGAATAGATATGTCCTTGTTGGCCGAGAAGATGTCATGCATTTACCTGCTCTCTTGTACGATTAATTGAATCTTTACGAGTCTCACGGTGTAACTTAACCATTAGTAAAGTGGGTGAAAATTATAAAATATCAAAGTATAATATCAGCAAAGATGATATACTCTAGTTGATTTTTTTATTTTTTTTCTGCAGGCCTAAAATTTGATGCATAGCGTTGCCTAATATTTGTGTAGATCTGAGATAGCAGATATACAATAAAATAGTTTTTTTTTTTCTTCTAAAATTAGCTTGAATTCGCGATTGCTTAAAAAAGTAATTGAGCTGAGAAAGATTAGCAGGAAACAGAAAAGACAATATTTTTTTTTTTTTACTTTATGCATCGTTTATGAAACTCATTGTCCCGACTTATAAAAAATTTCGTTGCCAATAGTATATGGTGAGTAAAAGGGAAAATATTCGTATTAGGAATTCTCCATTCTCAAAGTTGGCTCAAACACGAATAGGCTAAACGCGATAAGGATGAAAAAAATTTCATCTACTTCATGACACTCTCCTTGCGGGGAGGTATCACTCCCCGCGGTGATAAGAAAATTATTGCTATTTCCTCTGTTCCATATTGGTTGTCAAGTTTATTTATCCCAAAATAATCAAGATGAAATTAATTGTTTTTATTTCAAATTACCCTTAATATTAATCGTTCTTGAAAATTATTAATATTGATTAGAGTGCAATTTACTGGAGAGAGATAAAGGTAAGGTAGTAAAAATACACCCCATTTTTTTTTTTAAAGATATAATGGTTAAAACACACTTGAAGTGTTACTCTTTTGCGAGTTTTCTACCTGAACTATCGCCAACTATTTATTAAAAAAACACCTCGACGAGTGTATCTGATGGTGCGTGGTGTACATCTCTTTCTTTGTTTAGAAATGGTGTCAAATGACACTTCACACAGATGTTTAATTGGAAAATTATAAAAAAAAAAAAAAAAATTAAGAGATAATGGTCAAAACACACCTGAAGTATCACTTTTTCGTGAGTTTCCTACCTGCACTATCACCAACTATTTATCAAAATACGCCTCGAAATTAATAAGTCAGCTGCCATGTGAACGGAATTTATGGGCAAATTAAGTGTCACGCTCCTTTAACCGATTGTATTCAAACACCAATTGATCTATTCAGGTCCGAGGTGTATTTTGATAAATATTTGGTGATAGTTCATGTAGAAAACACACATACTTGATAGTTCTAATATGAAACTCGAAAAATTGTGATACTACTTTAAGATAGGGGTTGGCATTCGGTTCTTCGGTTCGGTTCTATCAAACTTCGATTCGGTTATTTCGGTTTCGATTTTTTGAAGGTGGACACCGAACACCGAACCAAACTAGTTTGGTTTGGTCCTTTCGGATTCGGTTTTTTGAAGTTTGGTTCGGTTTCAGTTTTTTTGATATGATATTAGAAGCGATTCAATTTACACTAATTCATATTCTCAAAAGCAATAGAACATAAAACTGATAAATTGAAATCAAAATCAAACAAACAGGATACACAAGAACAGAAAACCATAACCATGATATAGGATTACTAGGTGTTATTTACATACAGTAAGAATAATTAAGAAAACACATAAATGACATACATTAATCCTAAAGACACATACTACTCACTTTCCTTTGTTAAGGATATTTGATTTTCTCAACTGAAGTGAAAAATTAGGGATGCAAAAGCAAAAGAGGGCTTGTTATAATTGGATTTTTTTGGGCTTAAACTTAATGGGCCTGGATTATTTTAATTTTATTGAGTGATGTATTAAATTTCGGTTTAAACCGAAACACCGAAGAAACGAACTCTAAAAACCGAACACCGAAGTTTCTGAAACCGTAAACCATAAAGTGTTCGAGTTTGTTGAAATATTCCGATAGACCTCCGCTTGAAAAAAAATTATTAACTAATACTATACTACTGAGCAGTGAGCTTAATGAAAAATTTTATTAATAAAGAAAATAACGAAATCAATTATAAAATGAATAACTATGCTTTTAAAGAGTATAAAACTATAATCAACCTAAGAGTATCTCAACTCTAAGTTGATTTCACAGAATATGGTCCTCCCAAGTAATGACAAAATAATTAAAATTACTAAGAAAAAATTGGTTCGCCTTTACATCAATACAGTTCCTAGTTTCTCCAAGCTCTCACCAAATGTGAGAGAATATACTTGTCAAGAAGAGAATAAACTACGGTGGGCGTTCGGTTCTTCGGTTCGGTTTTATCAAACTTCGGTTCGGCTATTTCGGTTTCGATTTTTTGAATGTGGACACCGAACACCGAACCAAACTAGTTCGGTTTGGTTCTTTCGATTTCGATTTTTTGAAGTTTGGTTTGGTTCGGTCCAATTTTTTGATTTTCGATATTTATGTCCAGTTCTATTTCAAGTAGATTTTTGACCATTATCTTTTTTATTTATGATTTCTTAAAAGATATGCACAAGTTTAATGTAAGAACTGATATGGGAAAATACATAATTTGTCACAACCATCATCGATAAACGCGTAGGTCCTTGGCAGAATGATACAGAGGATATTTTGTCAACCAGTTCACAGCGATTCCAGCCTACTGATTAATTTTAAGTCAAACAATTAGTATTAATGGTTAATGTGTTTCTTTGAACCCAAATAATAAAAAAATCAGAACAATCATATGTCCAAGAATTCCAAGGTAACACGCAACAAAGAAAAAAACATTAAACAAAGAAAAATGCAATATCTAATGGCAAGTACGTTAAGTATGTGCTCTCCCTATTTACGTCATATTTTTCATTTTTCGAGATTTAAAATATGTTAAGTTTGATCAACATTATAAAAATATTTCTCCGTTCATGCTTACTTGTCAGTGTTTGACTTGACACATGCATCTCTTAAAAAGCAATAAATAGAACAGTAATTTTAGCATATCACCCTAATTGTTATAAGTCATCTAAATTAAGAAATGAAATGGAAATAACAAAAGCATTAATAATAAGGGTAAAGTAAATATAAAATGATAAATTATCTTTTAATTTTTCAAACTGGATAAGTAAAAATGAATATTTATTTTTATTATAATGGACAAGTAAAAGTGGATGAATTGAGTATATTTTTTCATCATATTGACATGAATACCATTTTAACAAAAATAAACAAACAAAAAATAATTACTTGCAGTTCCGTTTTGTCAATTGATTAATTGGGGTCCAAGTAAACCCCCTCCAATTTGCCCAGTTGTGCAAGTTAGCTTGATATTTTTTTGTGATTATGCTATGATTAGCCTGACATACGTCACTTTCTTGAGTTTATAATGATGGCTTCAAAAACAGCTTGTTGACAACTGCTCAAGGTGTATTTTTCATAACTGTAGTGTGTTATAAATACCGGCATTTTCAACCAAGTTTCGTACATACAACAAGCTTGTTATAAATTCGTGAACCATTAAACTCTCTTTCTTAGTTCTCTTTAATATACTATCTTCTCTCACACAAGAAATAAAGAAGAAATGGGTATTATTGATCACATATCAGATATGTTTGAGGTTACAAGTACAAGGAAGAGCAAACGTAAACCCATGCAGGTAAATTTGCATGCTAATAATATATTTTTTTGTTTATTTTCTTCTAATAAAATAATATTTGAAGTTTTGTGTGATGATCTTTATATTGAAACTAAGTTTCTTTTTTTTTTTTTTTCCCCCATTTTAGACAGTTGAAATCAAGGTAAAAATGGATTGTGATGGCTGTGAAAGGAAGGTTACTAATGCAGTTTCCTCTATGAAAGGTTCATTTCAGACTAATCTTGAGTTTTACATTTTTTTTTTCTGATTACAGAACATGATTGCTACACTACTGCATGCCCTTAATACTTCATCTATGGGAAGGGGCTAAATTTTCTTCTTTACTATGTGAAAAGGATTAATTTTATTATATTTTCCGACTAAAAATACCTCCAACGTTACGACGTGGTATCTAATCCAACGCTGATGCCACGTCACGGCGCGTTGTGCATTGCACCTTGGACAGCCTTAAGTGGCGGTATCCACCCCATGAAAATATCAGTGTCACATAGGAATGTGTATCCACCTTGGACAATCTTAAATGAAAGAGGGTATAATTTAGCCACTTGGATAACATTGGGATATTTTTTTTTTCCTCGAAAAGTATAACAAAGGGTAAAATTGATCTTTTCACATATTGGAACGGCAAATTTGACCATTTCCCCTTTCATTTAACTTTATAAAAGGATTTAACTTAACACACATCCAAATGGTCTGAACAATAATTTACAATATCGAAGTATTTCAATTCTATCATAGTAGGTAACAAGCCATATATAGTTTTCATATAACTAATCTCAATTTATGAACAATAATGTATATATAGTTATCTTTCATGAAATAACTTGGTTCCTTGTATTGAGTTTAATCTTTTTTATTGTTTAATTGTTTGTTTTAGGTGTGAAATCACTGGATGTAAGCAGAAAGGAAAGCCGAGTAACAGTGAGTGGTTATGTTGAACCAGACAAGGTGTTAAAGAAAGTGCAAAGCACCGGAAAGAAAGCAGAATTTTGGCCATATGTAGAATATAATTTGGTGTCATATCCATATGCACGAGGCGCCTATGACAAAAAAGCTCCTTCTGGTTATGTGAGGGATGTTCCTCAAGCTTTTCAAACACCAAATACTCCTACTGAGAGATTCACTTCGATGTTTAGTGATGAAAATCCTAATGCTTGTTCAATCATGTAAGTAGATGCATAAGAATTTTTGTATGTTAAGATAGTCGCAGTACTAAAATTTTGGTCTTTAGACACTAGTTTTTCTTTTTTCTAAGAAAAAAGCTTGTACGTTTAGATGTTGAGTTGTATTATACACACACGGGGAAACGTCATGGGGTGTAAAAGTTTCAACGGATGGAAGGTTGTGTAATAGAAATTTGGGAGGTAAAGTACTATGTATTAAGTCAAAAAAAAAAACAAAAAAAAAATTTCTATCCTAATTTATGTGATACTTTTCACTTTTTGAGATTCAAAATACATGAACTTGACCAATATTTTAAAATGTATTTTTTCACCAAAATTAATATGAGAAAAGTTGCCACTTATAGTACTTTTCAAGTAATTTTCAAATATGTAAATTTTGATCTTATTATTTTCAGTTAATCTAATCTAATTTAGCTTTCAAGTTTAGTCAAATTAATTTTAGAAAGACGAAAGTATCATGTAAAATTGGCACCCGAGGAATATATAGCAAGTACTTAGCATTGAATTCTTATAGGCAACTCAAATTGGGCCATGTGTTTGTCATTGCGCAGGCACAAATTTACTAAATTTGCCTTTCAGCTCAATTTTCATGCTCACGCAAAACCAACTCTTCTATTAGTTCTTCATTCACTAACTTACACGTAACACGCTGATTGATTGTTGTTTGGTTGTTTTTCCTAATTTCAAACTTATCCCGTAATACGATAAGCTTAGACCCGTCAGTCACAGAAACTTTTCTAGTAAGATTATGGGTGTGTTCGGTACATGGAGGAACTATTTTCAAAAAAATATTTTTCAATTGTTAAAAGTTTTAGAAAGTATTTTCCTTAAGAAAATGAGTTTTTTTAAAATCGAAATAAAAATAGGAAAAATAAGTTACACAAGTGACATTTCAGATTGTCTCTTTCCCACTCTTGAACTCATCCCCGCCCTTTGACCTCTACCCCTCAACCAAAACCCCACACCCCACCCAACCACCAACTCGAACACACCTCATCTTCACTCACATCTACAACCCACTCCAACCTACCACCCACACAAACCAACCACCCATCCTCATTCCCCACCCCCCCCCCTTCACCACCCCACCACCAACCAAAAACCACCATCCCACAACCACCACCCCTACTCATCCCCTCCACCCAAAACCCCACCACCCACCCCACCTCCCCAACCCCACCACCCCACTCACCACTACCCCCTCCCGAATTTTCTATTTTATATATTTTATTTTACTTTTATAAAAAAAAAAAACTTTTAAAATGTGAGAAAACATTTTGGACCCCCAGCCTCCACCTGGGGGTGGTGGGGTGGGGTGCAGGGCGAATTTAGGTACTAAAGAAAGGTCACGTAAACTCATGGTCACCTGATTAAATTCGGTATATTATGTGTATAATTCTTAAAATATATCTAGTATTACCTTTTGGAACTCATGGTGCAAAAGGCTTATTCGAGCACTTGGTTGAAAATTAAGTTATTTACCTAGAGTTTCAATGATCAATCTCCGTGGTGTGGGCTGGTGGGTGGTGGGGGAATGGGTGGGTATTTATAAAAAAAAAAAAAAATTCACTAACCAACCGTAATGAAAAAATAAGTATAAAACACATTTTCCTCCATACCGAACGCACCTTATGTCTAAAATCCTCTCCAGACATTTAACTCTATGGATATGTTAATTTCTATAATCAGAGAAATTTTATTAAAGGGTGGATGATCACAAAAAATGGTCTTCTTGCACAAGAGATTAGTGTAAGGAATTTCTCAGAGAACAGAGGAGGGAATATGATTATTACATTGGACATAACAAAGGCCTGTTATAGGATGTCAGGGAGCTTTCTTATGGTTGTAATTTGGAAATTTGGGTTTTCTAATATGAAGAATGGATTGAAATGATTTGGAGAATAGGGGTTGATATATGATATTCCATTATTATTAATGAGTCTAGAAAAATAATATTAACCACTACCCAAGGTCTTTAGCGCGCGGGGAGCGGGGTGGGGGGGGGGTCCCATTCTTTATTCATTATTAGGGCAAGGATATTATCTAGGCTCTTGTACAAGCTAAATGAAAATGATAGTTTTATACATTTCAACATGGATACAAGTGGCCCTATCATAAATTATCTAGCTTATGTTAAATGGTATAATCACTACTAGAAAATCTCTATTTTTTTATTAAAAAATATTTAGTGGCTATTTCTCATTAACTATTGATGAGAAAAACCTAGATAGTATTGTTTTTACACAAAAAATTTAAGAAGTTTCCCACCATTAATTTCAATGGTACTTTGTTTCCCACCATGTATTTTCACAATGAGCTGGTTCGGTGAGAATGAGGTGGAAAAATCATGTTTTATAATAAAAATTTCTCACTGAATGTTGGTGGGAAAAACCATTGTTTCCGTAGTGAATATTTTCAAAGGGATAATTGATGTTCGGCCTAAAAATGCATATATTTAGCCATTGTTGCCTCACATTTTAGTACTTTTAATTTTCTTTTGAGTATTAATTATAATGAATTGTGCTTAATATTATATTTTAATTGTGTAAGAATAAAGCAATGTGAAAATAAAGAGATTTGGAGCAAAATTGAATAAAAGCTTGAAAAAAGAAAAAAAGAAAGGAGAAAAAGGGTGGAGGACATCAATTAGTGGGCTAATGATTGGATTTGTTATGAGGTCATTATGATTGAATGAATTAAACATTTCAAAGGAACACTTTAGCAATTGGTATTGAAACAGGACGTACTGGCAGCAACAATGAGCAGCGAGAAAAACAGGTGCGAAAAATTGTACGTGATAGATTTTTTGTCCCTGTCCTATTTGGATTTGCTTTTTAAAAGCCTAAGTTTTTTGGTACCGTATAAATACATATTCTACTGAGTTTTTATACAATTTTGGATGACTTGAAATTCTAAGTTCAGAACTTTGGACCTAGAGAGAGCTTGAAGCCGTCGTGGAAGCCGTAGTTACAGGGATTTATCTTCTCTTCTTTGTAATACTTATTTTGTCGTTTTTATTCGAATGATTTGTTGTTGTTCTTCCATGTCTATACGGAGCTAAACTCTTTAGTGCTAGGGTTTTGACACAAACATGAAAGTTGACGTTTGATTATCGTTTCTATCTATTAAATTTCCTTATTTTTTGTTGCTTATTTATTCTTGTGCTTAATTGTTTAATTACTTGATCACTAATTAGACACTATCTGTGGTGCGTGAATTGGACTTGAGAGAGGGAATTCAGGTACGTAATAAGAATAAATAGAATTTGTTCGATTTAATCGTTTCGCTACTGAGGATAGAGATATACCCATTAGCCCTACTTAGTTGAATACAGAGAAATAAATGCGTTCTTGTTACCTCTGACGACCATAGAGATATAGGCGTTACAGTAGCATCTACAGGCTTGTGAGTAGGTCGAGAGAATATCATAAAGTTAAAATCAACCCGTCAACTAGTAACCCATAGGTAGAACGATTTAAAGACTCAATTGGATTGTTAGTGATCATAGCCCTAGATATATCTCTTCTCCGATAGAAATTCGCTCTTTTTTTAGTTGAAGTTCATTATTTGTTTTGTTTTATTTTATTTTTAGTTAGTTAATAACTATACCTTGAGGTTTTACTTCTTGTGTAGATAATTAGTATCGTTTAATTTAGTAAATAGTTAATCATAAGTCTCTGTGGGTACGATATCAGGACTTAACAATCCTATATTACTTGTACGATCGCGTATACTTGCGTGTGCATTTGGGAGCAATAAGTTTGTGGCGCTGTTGCCGGGGACTTAGAAATTAACTATTTATCTAGATTAAACTTTTCTTTTTGTCTATTCAAGTTTTTTTTTTTTTAATTTTAATTTTTTTTAATAGTCTGATATTCTTCTTGACATGGCATACTGGAACGAAAATTTATCGAATGTTGGGTATTCATGTTTTAATGATTTTTGTGCACTTTGTGGAGGACCCCACTTATGAGAAAATTATTTTAAAATTTGGATCATACGGGATGTGTTATGTGAACCTTCTAAATCCTATGATTGGGACTTTTGTAAATGGTGTGGTGGTCAGTAGAATGAGTGTCCTAACTGTTGTTCTAGTCTCTCAAGTGATTTTTACAAAGTGGATATTGTGAGTGATACTTGGTTATTGGTTCGAGCTCAACGATTAGAGGTACGGGGGATTATCTTGATGAAATTATAAGTGACATGACATACTTCATGGAAGAAAGAACAAAGCTCGGACAAGAGATAGACCAATTTGGCTCAAATATCCATGACCTGCAGGCTCAATTAAATAAAAAGGTTGAGGCGTCTGATGCCCAACTACCAATTGTCGTGGATAGCAGTCACGATTTGGAGCAGAAAGAGGAATTCCAACCATTCGATAAAATTATTGTTGATGATGCCGAGGTTGAGGGAGTATACATTAGTGAGGATATAAAAAATAATGCAGTTTTGGGGCGTGTTGATCCTCATTCTAAACATTTTTCTACATTATGTTTGGTTGGTGACATGAAAATCGAGCCCTCCAAGCTTTTGGAGAAGTGTATAGATGAGGAATAAGACCCTTATATCCTAAAATTTGTCACACCAAAAAGACAAAATAACATTCCTCACTTGAGGGCCAAGAAGTACAAGATGCGACACCTATTACTTGGTTCCTTTATTTTCACACCACCGCCCTAGAAGCGTGATAGAAAATTTGATGCAAAATTAGGGGTGAAATTCATAAGTTCGAGGTGGAGGAAAACGTTGATTCACGTCGTGCCGCGACATCAAATGAAGCGCTTGTTGGGAGGCAACCCAGTTCCTATTTTATTTTATTTTTTTAATAGTGTTACATTTTGTTTTGTTTTTGTTTTGCAGATTAGGAGAAGTTTGAGTACCCGAAGTTGCAAGCTAAGAAGCATGTTTGGGTTTAAGTGTGGGGTCGTCCCGACCTTTAATGTTGAGGATTATGCTGCTAGCTAGGCCCTAGAGGGTCTCAGGGAGTATTTCTCACCCTTGTTTAATTTTTCTCTACTATACATGCATCGAGGACAATGCATATTTTTAAGAGTGGGGTGGGTGCGTCCGATTTTTGAGGTCAAGGATGATTATGGCATAGGATTTTTTTATTTTTTAGCCTTA
This sequence comes from Lycium ferocissimum, assembly GCF_029784015.1. Classification (NCBI taxonomy): domain Eukaryota; kingdom Viridiplantae; phylum Streptophyta; class Magnoliopsida; order Solanales; family Solanaceae; genus Lycium; species Lycium ferocissimum. The sequence continues at coordinate 61,918,559 of NC_081347.1, forward strand.
TATATTTATAAAAAAAAAAATAGAAAACCAAGAAAATTTGAAAAAGATTTATTTTGTTCTTTTATTTTTCTTTTATACTTTTTTTTTTCTCATTAGCGGCATAAATCATTCACCCCTTGGGTTTTCTTATGGCCTCGGTTCTTTTCTGAAGGGAGACCTTTGAACCGGGTAAGCTTTTTTTTTTTTTTTTTTAGGATTAATTTTTTTAAGGAGTAGAAAAGGAGAGAAGAAAAACCCTGTTGACTTGTTTGATACTAGCATATTTGGGCCTGATCTTGAGTAATACCTTCTCGTGAGTGCTTGAGTAACACAAAGATAGCGGACTTTCTGACACCCACACTCATGGTTGTGACTCTGTGTATAGCTTATTCTTATTTTATAGTTCGTCATGATCCCATCTATCCTATAGTAGAATTGGTGCATCTTAATTGAGACTTGTGCCATGCGTGGTGAGGATTTCTTGCATATATTCCATGTTTAGCATCCTAGTCTAGAATTTGTCATGCATGTTATTGAAATGAAATAAAAAGTGTTGCTCTATTTAGAAGATGATAATAGGCTTTCTTTGATATGTCTTGTGAATTTTAGCCTTTTCAGAAATTGTTACCACTAGTTAGCCCTTTGAACCTGTAGCCTTTTGTTATTAGCCGTATTTTTGCCTTGATCCTTTGGTTTGAATCCCTAATTTTAGTACCCTGCTTCCTTGAGCACTGTAGCATAGACTGTGTTATAATGGTGAAATCTTAAGAGAAAGGGATGGTCAAGTGAACAATGGTGATCAATAATAAGCCACAAAGTGATGAAAAGGCCCTCTTAGAAAGAATGTGAAAAAAAAAATGAATGAAAAAAATTGCTTGAGAAAAAAAAATGGTTGAATCGTTATTGATATGATGAGAAATACTTGTGAAATAATTGATGAAGAGAGGGCTGAAAAATAAAGTTAAGAGATGAAAATAATGGGTGACGAAGTCTAAAAGTGCAAAGTGCTTAGGGAAGTGTAAGTCACTATTATATAGTTTTCCTACCCGTCCCCTAGCCAACATTACAACCCATTAAAGTCCAATTTGATTCTATTCGAGCACACTTAATCAGTGGACATGTACATAATGGGCAAGCATATGGTTCTTTGTGGATACATGTGAATTTCTTTGTAAGTGCGAGAATTGTGCTTTGATGCTAAGTTCTTAAATTACATTCGATTCTTTGATATATGAGTGGATTATTTCTTCTTGTGAGGGCACTTGCTTCATGATAGATAGGTCATGTTATTAGATTTCTTTGACAGAGTAGGTGAGCGAGCTTAAATTTAATGAGTTAGAGTCCATCTTTGAAATTAGGAGGTTAGAAGTTTGTTGTTTGTTTGTTTGTTTGTTGACTTGTACATCTTGCATGATGATCAGGAAGTGTAAATTTGATGTTGTGAGTTGCTACATGGCTGTCACGACCCAACTGGAGGGCCATGACAGGCACCTGACCGTACTAGTCAAGTACCATCTAACGTACATCTGTGACATAAATATGAACATAGGCGGGTCAACAGGACCATCATATGATACTCAATAGACTCATAAGGAAAACATGTCTATATTAAATAGTCTGAAAGACTCATCTATATGGATATGTTGGATATACTACATGAGCCAACAAGGCTATCATGATAATCTGTGTGGTAATATATGAAACAACAGGACTGAACATTATCTGATTGTACATAACTGTCTACAAGCATCTACTGGAAAACATAATATAATGTGGTCAAGACAGGGCCCCGCCATACCCATGCATATGTACACTATATATATGTATATATATATATATATATATATGCTGACCCCTGGTATCTCCGAAGCAAATGGAGTGCAACAATCTTAACTGCTGAGCTGATATCCTACTAGATGGATCACCAACTTGTATCTCGGGACCTGCAGGCATGAGCGCAGCCCCCAAAAAAATAGGAGAGTCAGTACCAATAATATACCGAGCATGTAAGGTATGAAAACAACATATATAAGTATCATGAAAGAAATCTAGGACATGAGAGTCAATCTGTATATCAGAATGTGTCTCTATAACTCTGTATATCTGAAAGTGCCTCTGAGGCTTATGATATGCGTTCTTTTTAAAAAAAATCATATACATATATCATAATACCGCACCCGGCCATATAATATAGGCTCGGTGTTATCCACACCCGGCCATGACAGGCTCGGTGTTATCCGTATCCTACTGCAGTGGTGTGCACAATAGGTGTCATACCCGGCCGACTATAGCGCGGCTCGATGTGGTAAAATAAGTGTGTGTATATATATATATATATCAACTGCAGTGGTGTGCACAACAGGTACCATACCCGGCCGACTATAGCGCGGCTCGGTGTGGTAAAATAAGTGTGTGTATATATATAATGCATGAATGATTCATAGGAATAACTTCTGGGCCTTTCAGAGTGACGTAGGGTCGGTGACCTCCGAATATCGTTATGGAGCTAGCATCGTCAACATGTCATACCTTTACTGAAATAATGATTACAAATTCAACTCAAGAATCATGGAAGTAAAGCAATAACATCATCAAGAATCCAAAGGAACATAAGCTTTCTAGCATTCTAAGAATGGAATCATTATGGATAACGTTTGTTCGTTTGTTTCGTTCTTTTCATAAGATTCATGTCAAGGAGAAAGAAAGGATAGCCTTAACATACCTTAACTTTGCTGCACCCTTAATACTTCTCATGAAATCCTTCAAGCAACTCAATTCAATCTACAATAACCTAAGGAGATTTATAATCGATGCTAAGTAGAAGTTAGCTCGTAACTAAGCTAATAGCTCATCTGTGTGGATTCAGAAAACATATCCCCTCTAACAAGGATTCCCTCTTAATATCATATGCTAACAACAACAATCAGGACAGCCCAACAAACATACACATCCATAACAAGAAGCCAAATAACACCAACAAGTCACAACTATATCACGACGAGCGGCAAGCTCGGATGGGAACCCGTATACCCCTTGTCACTCTTTAAAACTTCTTGTCTTAACTTTAAAATACTCTTATCATTATTAAGAAGTCATTTATAAATAATTCCATCCCTTCAACATACATATATATCAAGAAAACAGTCCATAATTGCAACTCTCTCCGATTACCAATTCTAGATACTAGTTCATGTTTAATCCTTCCATTTAACTAAACCAACATCAAATTAACCCTAAGCACAAGCAAGAACACAATATACTCTGGTTATTCCGTCAACTTTTAAATCCATAAAACGCTGCAAGAACACCTCCCAAACAGAACAACATACCTACGATTTTTTAGAAAATTGGGCAGCACTTGACCTATATCTTTAGCTTCCCCTCTAATTCAAATCAACACCAAAACAACAAGAAAAGCATCAACAATAGAATATCCAAGTTATTCCATCAATTCTAGCCATAATGTACCACAAGAACACAACCCCAAAACAGTCCACAAGAACTACGACAGTAGGAGTATAACGATAGCCGACAAGGGGCAAACTTGTTTATATAACATCGGACAACACCTCCCTCTTTCCCTTTACTTTCCTCAAGTCAAGAAAACATCAACACAAAAACAACCAACAACAATATTTCCAGAACATGAAGAATAACAAGAACAGCCCCTCTAAAACGTCACACAACAACACCCTTAACTCAATTTCAACATAGCCATGCCTATTTGCAATTTCATAGCTCTCTAGCACATTTAAAGCTTTAACAAGTTCAACTACATGGACGAGAACAGTAATATTACCTTGAATCTTCAGAATCAAATCTCCTTAAGCTTGCTTCAACTTGAAGGAATCTCAAACTCAACAACGACAAGCAAGAAGTGAGCTTATACTAGTATTACGCTCTTTCCGAAAGAAGAATCACTTCAAAATCTTGGTTTGATTTACTTGAATGATTGGGAGATACTTTGGGAGCATTTAGGGACCTTAAGGTTCTTTTTTGGATGAAGGAAATGAGAAGAATAGAGTTGGAACCTCCTAAATAAGGAGGTGGAACTTTCCACCGCCTATGTGGGTCCCAAAGGAGCTACCTACGCAGTCTCGCGAATATGCAAATATCTCTCTATTCCAACGTCTTATTGACGAAAGGTTTAATGCGTTGAAAACTAGACTCGTAGACCTTTAATTTGGTAGGTTTATCACCCTTTAAATCAAGTATATTGGGAGAAAAGCTTAGTGACATCTGACTCAAATTTAAGCAAACTTGTGAACATAACTTGTGACGACGTTTGCTAACTTTTATTACAACTCACTTGACTTCAAAAATAAACACACGACTATTATAAATAAAATAACTCATTAAATGAAATTATTATCATATTAATCATCCCTAGCCTTATCCCAAAAGTATGGATTATAACATTCTCAATCTTGCCGATTTTCGACGAAACTTATTCTTTCCGATTCATTTAACGTCCAACCTTCCCAGCACTTACCAAACATGATTATAAACTCTCATATACATAGGATGATCATTTAGAATCTCTTATGACCTCGATGAAAACTTCACTTTCTCAATCTATGTCGATTAGCTCACGACACAACTCAACATATAAAAGTACGGGGTGTAACATCCTTCCCCCCTTAGGAACATTCGTCCTCGAATGTTAAAGTAGTATCGTTATTGCTTTTGATGCCAATGTAGTTTCTTCTATTCACATACTCATCGAATATCTTTCAGCTTACCGTATTAACCTTCACATCTTAGACTTCTTAATGCCAAGGAGATTTAAACATGCTATTCTAAATCTTCTTCTGTCATAAGTTTCGATAACCTTTGATGTTAACTTCCTTTGACTCATTTTTGATATTCCTTATCATGTCCTCCCTTACATCCTACTTGTTTATATACTGGAGATACTACAACTCTTAACATCATCCGCCATGGCGTGGAGGCTCCATAATGCGGTGGTTCAATTGCGATCATTATACTTTTCATATGACAATTCCTTTTATTATATATATATATATATATATATATATATATATATATATATATATATATATATATATATATATATACCGTGGCTTTCCTTTGATAGTGCATTCATCTCTTCTTAATAATGATTTAACGTCGTTGTCCTTATGTTCTTGTTGTTGCATTTCATTTTCCTTTCTATATATTACTTAATTTCGAGCACTTTCCATTCTCTCTTGACTGCATATTGGGTCATATTCATGTCTTTATGGTTTATAGTTCCTTTGAACTTGTCATCCAATGCCTCATTTGTTGTTGTCTATCCTCTTGCTATTCGTCATAAGTCATATTTCTGTAAATCTCTCATTGATTTATACATGATCACATGTTTCTTCACGTAAAATATCATCTATAGCTCGCGGTGTTTGGAAAGTTTCTAAAACCCTGAGTTCGCAATTTGATGCATATTGAATCCTACCGTGGTCGTTGATTACTTGGCTGTATTTCTTTAGTCACTTCTTGATGTTCTATGGGTATCCTCATAGTAAGAGAGGAGTTACTATCTATTGGCTTGTCCCGACTCCTCTTAGTATGGTAACATATCGATTATCCTCAACAATGAGTTACTTCTTGAACATTCTTCATTAGTTAACCTTTATGTGTCCTCCTTTCGAATCTATGTCATCATCACTCTTCCAATCATTTACTAAACTGTTCACTTCAGTCTTTTATCACCTACTTGGCGAATGCTAATAAGTATATCCTTTACTATATCGGGTCAACGTCTACTATACAGTGCTAACCCTTTACACAACACCCATCCTTATACCATTACCATGATTTCACCTCCATCTCATATCCTTCCCTTAATTACGTCCCGCAAAATAATCCTGTCTTGCCTTTTGCATTTCTACTCGAGGATTTCATATCTTACTTTTGTCCTACAGTCTATGCCTTCTATCATTTCATTCTCATTTCTTAATGTACTAACATTATGTTATGAGATTAGGATCAACCTTTATATTCATTCAGTTTATTGTTTGTACTCTAACTACTGTTAAACCATATAGTGGGTCTTTCTGTCGTAACACTCCTTATTACGGTCTCAGATCCTGATTATCTTATAATATAAATTACCATTTCAATCCCGTTCATGTTTGACAGATAAAAGTATCTTAATACGGGTATTGTAATTCCATATCAAATCGCCTTAAACACTAAATAGTGAAATCCTTGTAATTTACACTCCTTTCTTATTTCGTCATGTATGATTTACCTTCTTATTTGTAAACCATATACATAATAAAACTTGTCATACTAAAATACATAAATAGCCTTCCATATCTTCCTTTGAAGCCGAAACAACTACCATCTAGTCCTATCATCACCTTACTATCATATCATCTCTTTACCTATAATTCACAATCTTGCAATCTTGTCTAAAACAGCCTATGACCATCCCGTAATTCTTTTCCAACATTATCCGTAAACATACTACCCTAGCCTTCGTACTCGTTCTCCAGTTTACCCTTCTTCCCATTAATGGTTTCATATCATGGCACATCCTTAACCCCGATTTCCATCCATAACAATCTCTAAAATACTCAAAATAATCCAACAACATAGGGAAAGTACCTCATCCATCTTCGTGTCTTGCCTCGTCTTCTTCTTCTTAAATAACACAATCAGTATTGAGATAGTCATGAGCATAACCAAGATTATCTTAAGCGTACTTTTGGCAACGACTTTAACATAAAATTCAAAAGTGGGTCCTTTCATAATTTCCCTCAATCAATCCACAATACCACAGATGTGCAATCCTTCGCTATTCTGAGGTGTCATTGGTGGGGTGAAGCGTGATTCTCTTGGGGATCTCTTAGAAATCTTATAGAGTTTCTGGTTGTTTTAAGAGGGTGAAGAGTCGTTCTCAGCCTATGTATAGAGAAAATGAAACACTCAATTATCACACATCCTTGCGGTCTCATCTTAATCTCAACCCTTATGATATACCAACTTAATTTCCTTCTCCATGTTGAAACGCTCACCAACAACTTATCTTCCTTGTTTCACACATGCCGCAATTATTATATAGGGCGGATGAAAGTGTTATATCCCGCATTTTGTGCGTTGGAATATTTCGAGACCGAGTAAATTGAAGAAAATAAGTTCGACGAAAATTTAGGAAATCTTTGGGCGAATTTTTAAGTCAACTATGGAGGCGCATATCTCATAGTATATGTGGAGTTTTAAGGTGTTTTAAAAGCCTAAAATGAAGTTCGTCGAGTCTAGTTTGTAATGCAACAAACCGTTCATTGATAGGACATCGGAGTAGAGAATTATAGACGTTACAAAGCTGAGCTGTCGACGCAGAACGGTAATCCCGCGGATACCGCTACAAGACCGCAGTAGTATAGTATAGCTACGACAAGAACCGACGTTGGCAGTTTTTAAAAGGGACAGAACCTTATTTTTTTTCAGCAAAACAGTTCCAAAACTTTCCAGAAAAATTCAGCAAAAAAAAAAGAAGAGAGAAAACGAAGAGAAAGAGAAGAGAAAAGGAAAGAAAAAATTCCTAGCCTTCAATCTTGATCCAAAAATTGTAATTCTCTTGTATTCTTATTAAGTTCAAGACGCTCTTCGACGTGGTATAATGAGTTTGGCGAACGAACCACGTTTGCGAAAAGTTGAAATTTGAAGAAAAGGTATGAATTTCATGTTTCAAGTTATGGAATGAAGTTATATGTTATGATGATTAGAATTAGACGAGAATTATGAAAGTGTGACGTGTGTGTGCATGGCGTGTGTGTATGTGAAGTATGGTTGTGGCCGTGAGCCATGTGGTGTGGAGAAGAAATAAATTTGATTTTACTTAGCTTGTTAATTGTATTGTTGTGACCTTTGTGACGTAAATAAAGGCTTAGCGACTCAAGTGGGCGTTGAAATGGCATGTATGCCGTTATGGGAAATTATATGAATTCTATATGATTTTTATATGATTGTGGAAGTAATGGTCTAAAGTGTGAATTAATGTTGTTGCGAATGAATTTGGAAGATGACAATGCCATTTTGTAATTTTGTTGCCATTGTAGAAAGTTGGGATGAACTAGGGTTTGATGGAAAACTTGTACATTTTGAGGAATGTGTTTGAAATGTATTCGAATGGTCTTGAACTAGTAGATAAATATGAAAACGTTGATATTGGTTGAGAAGTGTGAAGTTAGAACGGAAGTTGATGTATTATGTTGAAAGAAAGACTATTTATGTTAATATGTGTTTTGTAGCGTTTATTGGTGTTGTTGATGTTCTTGATGTTGTTGTTGGGTTGGTTGTTGTTATTTAAGCCGAGTTTAACTCTCGGGGATGTTGTATGTATAGGGGAGATGCTGCCCAAATTTTTACAGACAAGTATTGATTAAGATTGAAACTTCAAGCCTTATGAATAGCAAATTGGTAAATGTGACCATTTGTAGATTACGGCGCTAAACGGAATCGAGTTTGGACGAGCGTAAGACGCAATTAAGGTATGTAAAGCTGTCCCTTTCCTTCTTTTGGCATGTCCTAGGTGTACTAAGTTTTGATTTGAGCCTCGGGGGTTATTCTGTTCATGGAAATCCGAGTTGAAATTGAGTACTATTCATTCAATGTAATTGAATTAGAATCCTTACGTCTTGTTGAGAAAAATGTTCAAACATCTATAACTTGCATAAGTGTAACCGAATCACCTTGAAACTTGTTTTACACTAAAGAGCTAAAGAAAGTATAAAGTCCGATTTTCTAAAACCACTCCGAAGGGGTGTGATATATTATTTTCTAAAGCTTTCTTAAAACCACTCAGGGGTGTGATATATTATTTTCTAAAGCTTTCCTACAACCACTCCGCGGGGGTGTGATATATTATTTTCTAAGGCTTTTCTAAAACCACTCCGGGGTGCGTACAAAACCACTCCGACGGGGGTGTGAGATTTTATTATTTAAACTTTTCAAAACCACTCCGAAGGGGTGCGATATCTCATTATTATTATCATTATGCCCGGCGGGGCAGGATTAGTAGTATGTCACGAGTGGCATGTCCGATGGGGCCGGATAGCCGTATGTCACGAGTGGCATGCCCGAAGGGGCTAGGATGCCGGGGCCGCATGTCCGACGGGGGCCAGGATAGACGTATGTCGGACCGGCATGCCCGAAGGGGCCATCATTTTACGTCGGGGCCGCATGTCCGATGGGGCCGGGGATAGACGTATGCTGGACCGGCACACCCGAAGGGGATTATTATTATTATTATTATTACTATTATTATTATTATTATTATTATTATTATTATTATCATCATTATCATTATGCCGGAAGCGGCAATGCCCGAAGGGGCCATCATTATTATTGCGCGAAAGCGCGTCCGAAGGACTATTTCATTGGTATGTCGGAGGCGACACACGGGTTAGGTTGCATCCTTTGCTTAAGGAATGTGTGTTCATTTGTATTATTTACTTAAGGATTGTTCTAGGACCCCATGTATACATTTATATTTTCTCCCGCCGAGGGCCGCAGTAACGAGCTTGATTGTGATTTCTTTTCTTCTAAATTGAGCGGTGGTTGTTATTTGTAATCGCTTTACATACTCGGTACATATCCGTCGACCCTCCTTCTTCGGGGGCTGCGTTTTCATGCCACGTGTACACCCATGAAGAGAAGACTTTGCTAGGAGTTGTTTCCGCGGGATTGGCGAGCTCCATTTCGGTTCGGAGTGTTGCCGAGTCGGGCATTTATGTCATGGTATTTGTATATCCTAGAGACTTTGCGAGACGTTGTCCCTGTGGATAGAGTGTCGAGGAGCGCGAACCGGTTATAGATGCTTGAAAGAGTGTGTATTTTCGTATGTTGTCGTTGGTATATTATGTGATTGATTGAAAGTTTTCATGACTTGGATAAAAACGTGATCTCTAGGTTGAAATGCTTCATGGTTTTTTCTAAAATTTTTGAAATGACAGGTTTTAGTAACGTGAATGTTTAAGGGTTCGCTCGACTCTGAGGAGGGTCGGGTGCCCATCACACCCTAGTAAGGTCGGGGTGTGACAAGTAGTTACTCATTTTTTGTTTGAACTACTCCTTTCCTCTTTATATCACAATTCTCCTCTTTTAGTCACGCACATTTCGTATATTCGACACCCTCTTCTTGTTATTCCTTTAATTACTTTTTCTTGATATTGCTTCCAATTATCACACTACTCTCTAATCGGCACATTGTCCTATTCTCTCCTTACTTATCATTACTTTCGTATCAGTCATATCGATCCCTCTTTCATATAACCATTACTTAATTAATCTTAAATCCCATGTAACATTTCTCTCAATCCTTTACCTTATGTCGTTGTTAGAGTCTATAGGGTTGGTCTGTCAAACATATAAGCCTTAGCCAACAACAATAAGTCACACTCTGACCTGCTAGCCTATATCCGTACTATATAGATCTGCATATCAATATCACATACCTATACATATACATATCACGTTCACCCCATAACTTAATCTTTCGAGGACATGTAAGAGTCAGTCAACTTTTTCCCAATATGAGAACTTTTTTTGGAATAACCTGCCTCATTTAGTATATGAAAATCTCTTTCGACTTCAGACACATCATTTCCTCTTCGCATTCTCATATCCTATCCTCTCTCATCTACCATATTATCTCACTTATTCCCTTCTTCTAATGTAATGCTTATCTATTAAATAAGTTCCATACTGACTGCCAACTTCACCTCTAATTAATTCACTACTAGACCCTTTCTTTCTTCTAGTAATAATCCTATTTAAAGGTTTCCACAATTTCCCTTCTGTTCTGGGGAAATTTCAGCAGAGTTTCCTCTATAATTATAACAATCCCAAAATTGCACACAGCCCAGAAAATACATCTCATGCCTTACAAGGCCATATATAGGAACACATGTAGCGTACAACTCAACCATACAGGACTGATTTTTTTTTTTAAAAGACTACAAAATAATAAAGCTCATCTCGTAAATCATATCTGAACACCCTTCCCTAAAATTCCATCTTTCCCTTCTAAACCGTTCATCGATCGATCCCTTCACAGAGGTTTATGTACTCGTAAATCGCATATTCCCCTTATTTTCCTTTTCTTTGATAATTAATAAGTGAATCTGTATTTACTACTACAACTAATACTCACATTACATAACTTACCTGTAACATTCCAAAACTATTTAATGATGAACTTTACTTCCTCATAAATCACTCACATCCTGAAGCCCCAACAACAGAAATCCTTACCTTGGCCCTGCTCGAGAACTCTAATCTGGTACGAATCGATCCAGCGGTAATTGGGGTGGTTCTTTTTCTAGTTGCTCTTCTACAAGATGTTCCATGGCACCCGTACTTTCTACAAACGTACCAATTATACTGATCTTCTTAGGCTTACCACTGTTCTTATTTAACCCTTGCTCTGCAGATGCTGTCAGTCTAGGATTGCTCAAATGATTATCTCCTAATACTTGTCTATCTCTTACCTGTCCAGTTGACTCCACCTGAATCTCAGACGCGTCTGTCTCTATAGAGGACATAACTTCTAATAGATCGGTCTCAATAGAAGGCACATCCTCCGATGGGTCTGTATCATAAGAATGACTTACTTTGGAAGCCCCTGAACCATCAGTTTTCTTTCCCTTAGAAGCATCTCACAGCTACAAAAACAATCAATGTTAGGACTGGAAATCTCATATCCTACAGCTCGGCTCTATCGCACGATCTTTAATAGAAAGGAAGGTAATACCCTAAATGTCCTACAGCCTCCTTCTTATAAGTGTGACGCGTAACACACCTATAACAAGACTCTACTAGACATGGCTTGTAGACAACCCTAGGACAGAACTGCTTTGATACCAATTTTGTCACGACCCAACTGGAGGGCCATGACGGGCACCTGACTGTACTAGTTAAGTACCATCAAACGCACATCTATGACATAAATATGAACATAGGTGGGTCAACAGGGCCATCATATGATACTCAATAGACTCATAAAGGAAACATGTCTATATTAAATAGTCTGAAAGACTCATCTATATGGATATGCTGGACATATTATATGAGCCAACAAGGCTATCATGATCATCTGTGTGGAAATATATGAAACAACAGGACTGAACATTATCTGAATGTACATAACTGTCTACAAGCCTCTACTGAAAAACATAACATAACGTGATCGGGATAGGGCCCCGCTATACCCATGCATATGTATATGTATATATGTGTGTGTGTGTGTGTGTGTGCGTGCGTGCGTGTGTGTGTGTGTGTCTCTCTCTCTCTCTCTCTCTCTCTATATATATATATATATATATATATATATATATAACCATGCTGACCCCTGGCATCTCCGAAGCAAATGAAGTGCAACAATCATAACCGCTGAGCTGACATACTACAAGATGGATCACCAACCTGTATCTCGGGACCTGCGAGCCTAAATGCAGCCCCCCAAACAATAGGGGAGTCAGTATGAATAATGTACCGAGTATGTACGGTATGAAAACAACATATATAAGAATCATGAAAGACATCTAGGACATGAGAGTCAATCTGTATATCTGAATGTGTCTGTATAACTCTATACATCTGAAAGTACCTCTGAGGGCATATGATATGCATGCTTTCTTTCAAAAATCATATACATATATCATAATACTGTACCCAGCCATATAATATAGGCTCGATGTTATCCATACCGGCCATGACAAGCTCAATGTTATTCGTATCCAACTGAAGTGGTGTGCACAATGGGTGCCATACCCAGCCGATTATAGCTCGGCTCGGTGTGGTAAAATAAGTGTATACGTATATATACAATGCATGAATGATTCATAGGAAACTTTTAGGCCTTTCGGAGTGACGTAAGGTCAGTGACCTCCGAATATCGTTTTAGAGGTAGCATCGTCAATATGTCCTACCTTTACTAAAACAGTGATTACAAATTCAACTTAAGAATCATGGAAATAAAGAAACAACATCATCAGGAATCCAAAGAAACATAAACTTTCTAGCATTCTAAGAATGGAATCATTATAGATAACGTTCGTTCGTTCGTTTCGTTCTTTTCAGAAAGATTCATGCCAAGGAGAAAGAAAGAATAGCCTTAACATATATACTTTAACTTTGTTGCACCCTTAATACTTCTCATGAAATCCTTCAAGCAACTCAATTCAATCTACAATAACATAAGGAGATTTATAATCGATGCTAAGTAGCGGTTAGCCCGTAACTAAGCTAATAACTTGTCTGTGTGAATTCAGACAGCATCTCCCCTGTAGCAATGATTCCCTCTCAATACCATATGCTAACAACAACAATCTAGACATCTCAACAAACATACATATCCATAACAAGAAGCCAAATAACACCAACAAGTCACAACTACATCACGACGAGCGGCAAGCTCGGATGGGAACCCGTATACCCCTTGGCACTCTTTAAAACTTCTTATCTTAACTTGATAATACTCTTGTCATGATTAAGATGTCATTTATAAATAATTCCAGCCCTTTAACATGCATACATATATCAAGAAAACAGTCCATAATTCCAACTCTCTCCGATTACCAATTATAGATACTAGTTCATCTTTAATCCTTCCATTTAACTAAACCAACATCAAATTAACCCTAAGCACAAGCAAGAACACAATATACTTAGGTTATTCCATAAACTTTTAAATCCATAAAATGCTGCAAGAACACCTCCCAAACAGTCCAACAATAAACAACAACATACCTATGATTTTCAGAAAATCACAAAGCACTTGCCATCTTTCGCTTCCCCTCCAATTCAAATCAACACCAAAACAATAAGAACAACATCAAGAATAGAATATCCAAGTTATTCCATCAATTTTCAACCATAATATACCACAAGAACACAACCCCAAAACAGTTCATAAGAACAACGACATTAGGAGTATAACGATAGCCGACAAGCGGCAAACTTGTTTATATAAAATCGGACAGCACTCCCTCTTTCCCTTTACTTTCCTCAGGTCAAGAAAAATATCAACACAACAACAACCAACAACAATATTTCTAGAACATGAAGAACAACAAGAATAACCCCTCTAAAACGTCACACAACAACAGCCTTAACTCAATTTCAACATAGCCACGACTATTTGCAATTTCATAGCTCTCTAGCACATTTAAAGCTTTAACAAGTTCAACTACATGGAGGAGAACAATAATATTACCTTGAATCTTCAGGATCAAATCTCCTGAAGCTTGCTTCAACTTGAAGGAATCTCAAACTCAACAACGACAAGCAAGAAGTGAGCTTATACGAGTACTACGCTCTTTCCGAAAGAAGAATCACTTCAAAATCTTGGTTTGATTTACTTGAATGATTGGGAGATACTTTGGGAGCATTTAGGGACCTTAAGGTTCTTTTTTGGACAAAGGAAATGAGAAGAATAGAGTTGGAACCACCTAAATAAGGAGGTGGAACTTTCCACTGCCTATGTGGGTCCCAAAGGAGCTACCTATGTAGTCTCGCGAAAATGCAAATATCTATCTATTCCAACGTCTTATTGACGAACGGTTTTATACGTTGAAAACTAGACTCGTAGATATTTAATTTGGTAGGTTGATCATCCCGTAACTCCAAGTATATTGGGAGAAAAGCTCAGTGACATCTGATCCAAATTTAAGCAAACTTGTGAACGTAATTTGCCAACTTTTAATTTTACAACTCACTTGACTTCAAAAATCAACACACGACTATCATAAATAAAATAACTCATTAAATGAAATTATTATCATGTTAAGCACCCCTGGTCTTACCCCAAAAGTATGGGTTATAACATTCTCAATCTTGCCGACTTTCGACGAAACTTATTCTCTCCGATTCATTTGACATCCAATCTTCCCAACACTTACCAAACATGATTATAAACTCTCATATACATAGGATGATCATGTAGAATCTCTTATGACCTCGACGAAAATTTCACTTTCTCAATCTATGTCGATTAACTCACGACGCAACTCAACGTATAAAAGTACGAGGTGTAACAATGGCCTCATTGTTGGTATCAATCAAGGTGGTGGTGTTCCTATGCTTGATGTATTGAGAGTTATTTTAGTGCTTACTCGAGGACGAGCAAGAGTTTAAGTGTGGTGTGGGGTGGTGATATTCGGCCTAAAAATACATATATTTAGCCATTGTTGCCTCACATTTCAGTACTTTTAATTGTCTTTTGAGTATTAATTATAATGAATTGTGCTTAATATTATATTTAACTGTGTCGAAATAAAGCAATGTGAAGATGAAGAGATTGGAGCAAAATTGAATAAAAACTCGATAAAGAAAAGAAAGGAGGATATCAATTACTGGACTAAAGATTGGATTTATTATGGGGTGATGATTGAATGAATTAAACATTTCAAAGGAACGCTTTAGCAATTGGAACTGAAACAGGACGTCCTGGCAGCAACAATGAGCAGCAAGAAAAATAGGTGCGAAAAATTGTACGTGACAGATTTTTTTGTCCCTCTCCTATTTGGATTTGCTTTTTAAAAGCTCAAGCCTTTTGATATCCTATAAATAAATATTCCACAGGACTTTTATACAACTTTGAATGACTTGAAACCCTTAGTTCAAAATTTTAGACCTAGGGAGAGCTTGGAGCCGCCGTAAAGGCCGTAGTTACAGGGTTTTATCTTCTCTTCTTCGTAATAATTATTTTGTCATTTTTATTCGGATGATTTGTTGTTTTTCTTCCATGTCTATGTGGAGCTAAACTTTGTAGTTCTAGGGTTTTGACACAAACATGAAAGTTGACGTTTGATTATCATTTCTTTCTATTAAATTTTCATATTTTTGGGTTGCTTATTATGCTTGTGCTTAATTGTTTAATTACTTGATCACTAATTAGACTCTATCTATCATGCGTGAAATGGATTTGAGAGAGGGAATTCATGTACGTAAGAATAAATAGAGTTTGTTCGATTTAATCATTTTGCTGCTGAGGATAGAGATATACCCTTTAGCCCTACTGAGTTGAATACGGAGAAATAAATGCGTTCTTGTTACCTCTGACGACCATAGAGATATAGGCGTTAATAGTAGCATCTACAGGCTTGTGAGTAGTTTGAGAGAATATCATAAAGTTAAAATCAACCCGCCAACTAGTAACACATAAGTAAAACGTTTTGAAGACTCAATTGGATTGTTAGTGGTCATAGCCCTAGATCTATCTCTTCTCCGATAGAAATCTGCTCTTCCTTGGTTGAAGTTCATTATTTGTTTTATTTTATTTTTAGTTAGTTAATAATTATACCTTTAAGTTTTACTTCTTGTGTTGAAGTTCATTATTTGTTTTATTTTATTTTTAGTTAGTTAATAATTATACCTTTAAGTTTTACTTCTTGTGTAGATAATTAGTACCGTTTAATTTAGTAAATAGTTAATCATAAGTCTCTGTGGGTATGATATGTGGACTTAACAATCCTATATTACTTGTGCAACCATGTATACTTCCGTGTACGTTTGGAAGCAACAGTAATAACAAATCCATCAATACATCAAGCTAAGGAGCTACTAAAAAACCTCTCGACAGAAGGTGAACAAATGACAAGAGTTCTTTATTACTGGTCCTCAATACAACTACCAACAGAATAAATAGAATGAGAGAAGCATATGATTCTGTCAATAAAGAGTTTCAATGAGAGAAACATATGATTTCGTTCACTTTTACTCCGTCCATCCCAATTTAAGTGTTTTATTTTTCTTTTGGTCTGTCTCAAAAAGAGTGTCTCTTTCGATAGTTAGTAAGTTGTCCAATTCCAACATTCTACATGGCAAGTTTAAGACCACAAGATTTAAATGACTACACATTTTTAATTTAAGACAATAAGATTCAAAAGTCTCATTCTTTTTTTAAAACTCCTTGTCCAGCCAAATTAAGACAATTAAATTGGAACGGATGGACTAATTATCTAGGATGTCCAATCTATTACGGAAGAAGAAAAAAACTTAGCTATTTTGATGGCATGTTGGCGGTGACTCTTATTAATATGATTTTTAACTTGTGTGAGACACTTATTTACTTGACAAATTGTACAATTTGGGTCCCACTTTCAAAGACCTGTTCTCCCTCTGCCAAACTCCCCTAATTCCTTCATTCATCTTATTCCGACTTTCCCCTTCTTTTTATCTTCTTCCTTGTTTCAT
>NC_081347.1:61940739-62046422 GCF_029784015.1 Lycium ferocissimum
AGAACAAGCAGGAGGAGAAGGAGGAAGGGAAGAAGAAGGAGAAGGAGGAGAAGAAGAAGGATAAGGACTAGAAGAAGTAGGAGAAGAAGTAGCAGAAGAAGGAGAAGAAGAAGGAGAAGAAGAAGAAGAGGAGCAGAAGAAGAAGGAGGAGGAGGAGAAGGAGGAAGAGGAGAAGAAGGAGAAGGACTAGAAGAAGTAGGAGAAGAAGTAGGAGAGAAGGAGGAGGAGAAGAAGAAGGAGAAGGACTAGAAGAAGTAGGAGAAGAAGTAGGAGAGAATGAGGAGAAAGAAGAAGAAGAAAGAGAAGGAGGAGGAGGAGGAGGAGGAGGAGGAGAAGAAGAAGCGAGGAGGAAGAGGAGCGAGAAGAAGAAAAGCGAGGAGGAGAAGGAGAGAAAAAGCAGGAGGAGGAGGAGAAGAAGAAGGGGGAGAAGAAGAAGGAAAAGGAGGAGGAGAAGGAAAAGGAGGGGAGAAGAAGAAGAAGAAGAAGAAGAAGAAGAAGAAGAAGAAGAAGAAGAAGAAGAAGAAGGAGGAGGAGGAGGAGAAGAAGGAGGAGGAGGAGGAAAATAGGAGGACAAGAAGGAGGAGGAGAAGAAGAAGAAGAAGAAGAAGAAGAAGGAGAAGGAGAAGAAAAAGAGGAAGGAGGAGGAGGAGAAGAAGAAGAAGGATGAGAAGAAGAAGAAGAAGAAGAAGAAGAAGGAGGAGAATGGAGAAAAGAAGAAGAAAGAGAATAGAGAAAAGAAGAAGAATGAGAAGAAGAAGGAAGAGGAGAAAGAGAGGGAGGAGAAAGAGAAGGAGAAAAAAGAGAAGGAGAAGGAAGAAGAGGAGAAGAATGAGAAGGATAAGGAGGAGGATAAGGAGAAGGAGAAGAAGGATAAAAGGAGAAGGAGAAGGAAAAGAAGGAAAAGGAGAAGGGGAAGGAGGAAAAGAATGAGGAAGAGGAGAAGAAGAAGGAGAAGAAGGAGGAGGAGGTAAAGGAGGAGAAAAAGGATAAGGATTTGAAGAGGAGAATAAAAAGGAGAAGGAGAAGGAGAAGAAGAAGAAGGAGGTGGAGGAAGAGGAGGAGAAGGAGGAGAAGAAACAGGAGGAGGAGGAGAAGGAAAAGAAAAAGGAGGAGGAGGAGAAGGAGGAAAAGAAGGAGGAGGAGAAGGCGGAGAAGGAGAAGGAGAATGAGGAGAAGAAGAAGAAGAAGAAGAAGAAGAAGAAGAAGCAAAATGAGAAGAAGGAGAAGGAGAAAAATGAGAAGATGGAGAAGAAGCAGGAGAAGAAGAAGAAGAAGAAGAAGAAGAAGGAGAAGGAGGAGAAGAAGAATGAGAAGAAGAAGGAGAAGCAACAGAAGGAGAAGGATAAGGAGGAGGAGGAGGAGAAGAAGAAGAAGAAGAAGAAGAAGAAGAAGAAGAAAAAAAAAGAGCAGGAAGAGGAGGAGGAGGAGAAGGAGAAGCAGAAGGAGGAGGAGAAGAAGGAGGAAGATAAGATAAGTATAAAAAAAAAGTTTAAAAAATAAAATGAACACGTGACCACCATTAATTAGTGCTTGAAAAATCCTGTTTTTGTCAAAATTGAGGTTGTCCGAATAAATAAGTAATGGTACCACTTAAAAGTTATGAAAGATGGAAAGTTTCTGAAACCTCATACTCAGTTGGTAGTTCAATTTGTAAGCTCAAACCTCTAGGCTTAAGCTTAGTGAATTCTCCTCACGGGGAAGGCTCGTTTCTGTTGAGACACCTCTGGTAGACTACAAGCTGGTGTAACTATGGTTAAGTTAGGTGTTAACTCTATTAGCTAGACTAGTTAGACACCTCTGGTAGACTACAAGCTGGTGTAACTATGGTTAAGTTAGGTGTTAACTCTATTAGCTAGACTAGTTAGACAATTAGTTATGTTAGATGTCAATTGTAACATTATTGAGATGTATATGTTTGATCTTAGTTAATTCATTCATACAATTCTAACTGAATAGAAGATATTTTCCATACTCTGCTTTCTCTATCTAATCTTCGTCAACATACTACTACTCCATAACTGTCAATCTTAAGCTCTAGAGCTTCCATTAATAGAAGCTAACATGGTATCAGAGCCTACACAAACGCAACTCACACTGATCGAGAGCTGTAATCGCAGTCAGAAATATCGATTCAACAAAATTAGTAAAAGACGAATTCGTAACTGTAGGAGAAGAAAGAGTTCGACCAATTGAATAAGCAAAATTCGAAGAAGCTGACCTAATTGAAGGTTCGTACTTGCAAAAGAAGAAGTAATTCAACAATTATACAAAGATATTTGTTGAGATTTTGAAAGAGATTTGAGATTGCTCCAATCTTTGACCTAAATTGAAGAAAAATTCACCTAATTGAAGATTTCAATGGAGACTGAAGACGAATCAAACACAGATAATACTTGCAATACTTCAGTTAATACTTCTGGTAACAGAGGAACTGAGATAGATCATAATCATCCATTCTATCTTCAACCTAATGATACTCCATGTAGTTCTCTCATCTCACTTCAGTTAACTGGATCTAAGAATTATGCTTTGTGGAGTAGACCTATGATTCTAGGTTTGAGAGGTAAAAGCAAGTTAGCTTTTGTGGATGGAAAGCACACTAAAGATAAATTTGATGAATCATTACATGAATAGTGGGAGAAGGTAAATGTAGTAATGTTATCTTGGATAATGTGTACGGTGACGAAGGAGCTATTGAGTAGCATAATCTATGCTTCGAATGCTCGAAAAGTTTGGTTAGATCTCAAGGAGAGATTTGATAAGGTGAATGGTTCTAGAATTTTCTACTTACACAGAGAAATATCTACACTTACTCAGGGACTATGTATATATCTGATTATTTCTCTATGATGAGAGAACTCCAGTAAATAAGTATGTCAACACAGTGAATAAGTGTGTCAACACAGTAGAACAGGTACCTAATTCTAGTACTTTATGGCATAGAAGAATGGGTCATGCACCTATAGACATAATCAAGAAGCTTAACTGCTTAACACAACTTAAGCATAAAGATCACATGTGCACTGTATGTCCCCTAGCAAAACATACTTAGCTACCATTTCAAAATAGTAGTTTTGTGTCTAAATTTGTTTTTGACTTGCCCCATTGTGATATTTGGGGTCCATATAAAGCTCCTACACATTTAAATAAAAGGTTCTTTGTAACAGCAGTAGATGATTACTCTAGGTTCATTTGGCTATTTCTGATTTAGTTTAGAATTCATTGTTGTGTTGAGAGATTTTCTGAGCAAGGTTCAAAATTTGGTTTCTACTACTGTTAAAATGTTGAGAACTGATAATGGATGTGAATTCCTCAACACAGAGTTTCAGTCTTTACTTTTCGATTTTGGTATTTCACATCAGACTTCTTATGTTTATACACCTCAGCAGAATGGGGTGGTAGAGAGAAGACATAGAACTATTCTTAATATTGCTAAATCTTTTAGATTTCAAGCTGGATACCTTCTAGATTCTAAGGTGAATGTGTCACCACTACTATGTATATTTTTAACAGGATACCATCTAGACTCTTGCACTTTAAGTCACCTTTTGAGGTGTTTTACTTACAAACTCCTTCCTTAGAACATCTTAAGGTATTTGGATATCTTAGCTATGTATCTCCCACCAGAACCACTAATAAATTTCTTTGCTAGAGCCATTCTTGGTGTTTTCATGGGGTATTCACTTACTTTGAAGGGATATAAGATCTATGATCTTCATTCCAATTCTATGTTCATCAGTAGAAATGTGGTGTTTAAAAAATATATTTTTCCATTTCTTCATATGAAGTCAGCTGGTACTACTCTTTTTTCTGTCATTGAATTGTTTCTAGTGTCGGTGATCTACCTTACCATACTTGTTCCTACCGTCTTTCTCCTAAAGGAACCATGTCCTCTCCACTATAAGATATGCCTTTACCTAATCATCCAACTTATCCACCATCATCTGTTCCTCAACAAGACACGTTTGCTCTTAATTCTCCTATACATGACCCTATTCTACCTCCAGTAATTTCTCTTTCTCCTGCATCTGCTATAAGACAGCCTACTAGACCTAAGCATCCTCCCGTATGGCTTCAGGATTATGTTACACCTTATGTTCCATCTCAGAACCAAGTCTGTGATTATCCAATGTCATCCTATGTCACTTATACCAATCTTACACCTGCTTATAGACATGCCTTATATGTATACTCCGTTACTCTTGAACCTGCTTCTTTCGAGGATGCTATGTGTGACTCAAAATGAGTTGATGCAATAAAACTTGAGATTGCTGCTTTGGAGGACAACAATATTTGGTCCATTGTGGATTTGCCACCTGGTAAGTCTCCAATTGGGTGAAAATGGGTGTATAATGTGAAATATAAAGCTTCAGGGGAGGTTGAGAGATACAAAGCCAGGTTGGTGGCTAAAAGGTATAGTCAAAAAGCTGGCTTGGATTATTCTGAGACTTTGTCACCAGTTTCTAAGATGGTGACAGTCAGATATATTATTGCTCTTGCTGCTGCTAAACGGTGGGTTCCTTACCAAATGGATGTGCACAATGCTTTTCTGAATGGCGATCTCTTACAAGACGTGTACATGCATATTCGTGAGGGGTTTGCTAGAAAGGGTGAGTCTTAGAAGGTCTGCAAACTCCATAAATCACTATATGGGCTCAAGCAGGCCTTAAGCTAATGGAACAGGAAACTAACAGATGCTCTAATACAAATGGAATTTATCCAAAGTCACTATGACTACTCTTTGTTTACAAAGTAGACAAGAGATGACATTGTGATTATCTTGGTATATGTTGATGATCTTTTGGTTACAGGAAATAGATCGGACTTAGTGTGTCAACCAAGAGAAGATTTGTAGCAAAAATTTAAGATGAAAGATCTTGGTGAATTGAAATTTTTCTTGGGAATTAAGGTGGCCAGGACTAAGAAGGGAATTGTGTTATCCCAAAGAAAATATGCTTTGAAGTTGATACCAAAAGCAGGTTTGAGTGGAGAAAAACCTACTGGTACTCCACTTGAAATGAACCAGAAGTCAACCTCAGTGGAATATGATAAATGCATTCCTAATGAAGCTGTAGATGGTGATGAGATTCTCGAAGAACCAGGAGCTCATCAGAGATTAGTAGGAAGATTATTATACCTTACTATGACTAGACCAGACCTAGCATTTGATGTTCAAGTGCTAAGCTAATTTATGCATTGTCCTCAGGCCTCACACATCGAGGCTGCACTTAGAGTGGTAAGATATATCAAAGTCAATCCAGGTTTGGGGTTCGACGCCGGCTGAGATACTAACGGATCAGTTCGCTTGATTCGACCGGGGTTCTTTCTTGGAGACTGGAAAATCTGTTACAGGATACTTAGTTTGGTGGAGCATTGATCTCTTGGAAATCTAAGAAAAAATAGATTATATCTAGGAGTTCTGCAGAAACTGAATTCAGTAGCACGACTTCATGTACTGCTGAACTGACCTGGTTGCTAAGGCTGTTTTTAAAGAGATTGGTGTTCAAATCAAACAACCTGTTGATCTTATGTGTGACAGTAAGGTTGCAATTCAGATTGCAACAAATCCCATATTCCATGAGAGCACCAAACATATAAATATAGACTATCACTTTGTGAGAGAAAGAATAGTCAAGGATGGTTAGAACTGATCATGTTCCCACTAAAGAACAACAAGTAGATTTGCTTACAAAGAGTCTAGGAAGATTTCAATATGAACACTTACTGAGCAAATTAGGAGTATAAGACCTCTTCAAGCCATCAGCTTGAGGGGGAGTGTTGAGCCACTTCTGGTAGAATACAAGCTAGTGTAACTGTGGTTAAGTTAGGTGTTAACTCTAGTAGCTAGACTAGTTAGACAGTTAGTTAGTTATATTAAATGGCAGGTGTAACATTATATATTGAGATGTATAAGTTTGATCTTAGTTTTAAGATTCATTCATACGATTCTAACTGAATAGAAGACATTTTCCATACTTTGCTTTCTCTCTCTAATCTTCCTCCACACACTACTACTCCATAACTGTTAATCTTAAGCTCTAGAGCTTCCACTAACACTTTTAAAGATAAATCTAGACCAGTTCACCTTCTTTGAACTCAAAAAACTTGCAATGTTTGTAATCTTGAGCTTGATACTTCTCATTTTGCTTAGAAATTTTCTCGCTCATGCAAAGGATTCCCATATAAATAAAAGAAGTACTTAATAAGCAAAACAATACGAATGAGATTGTATTATCCTTTTTATTTAACTCTTATGCTTTGACTTACTTTAAGTAGGTGTTTGGCCATGAAAATCAAATATTTTTCACTTATTTGGAATTTTGAAGTTGGAGTTGAAGATGTAGTTTGTTTGGTTATAGTTTTTGCAACGAATATTTGGTTGTTTGAATGTATTGAAAGTGAAAACAGGTTTTCAGGTGTTTTTTAAATTCCAAATACAACTTCAACTTCAAGTTGTATTTGGAATTTTCATGGTCAAACGTTGATTTCCAAATGCAGTGAAAATATTTTCCGAAAAAAAAGTGAAAACTCTTATGTCCACGCGGGTCTTAAAAATGAGAATTCACTTCTAAGTTTTCCCATAGTATGTTCCTAGCTATATGAGCTTGGTCAGGGATGTATAGTTCCTCAGTCACTTGTAACTGTATGGCTGAAAGGTGACTGTCTGTCAAAAATAAAGTTCATAATACTAACTACAAAATCAAGATATCAAAATTTTTGTTATCTTTATACGATGGAACTACACACTTTTCTAACTTGTGGGGAATTGAAAATATGAAACAAGAGTACGAATCAGCGACCGTTAAAAATGAAATCATGGTGTATTTAAACCATATATATACTTTAAGGATAATAATCCCAGCATAATTAAGATGCGGGATTATTTTATCCTTCATTTGGTGACATAAATGAGAATTTGCTTGGCGTGTGTTTTCTTCATAATAGCCTTGGCCCAAATAGACATGTTCAAATTTGGATAAATTTTTTAATAGCTTCTTTAGAGATGGGTTGTTGATTAGTTGCTTGCTCGAGCACGAGCAATAGTATAGGTGTGGGGGTAGTGATGTTCAATCAAAATGCATATTATTTTATTAATCATTATTTGCATCACATTTAATTGTGCTTGAGCTAATATGTTCTTAGAACTAATGAACAAGTTTTGGAGCTACAACGAACACTTTAGACCTTCGAAGTCTGAGTATAAGTAAGAAATTTAATAGGGATCAAGATCGGGGGTCGAGGACCAAGTATGTATTGAAAAATTGAAGAAAAGAGTCAAACTGAGAAAAATAGCATACCCGTATGTGAGCCCGTAGCGGTAGGCAAAATTGAGATAGCAAGGTTTCTGGAATTTGGCCTACTGCCGCGCGCCAGGTTATTTTTGGCAGATTTTTCACTTCGTCAAATTAAGGGTATTTTGGTCCGAGGTTGTTGGCATATGGTATAAATACAACAAACACACAATTTTGAGAGAACTTTTAAACCTGGAGAGAGCTAGGAGCCGTCGTGGAGGTCAAAGTTATTGGGTTTTACCTTTTCTTTTCCTTATTACTCATTTTTATGTTTCTTTGGATAATTTGTTATTTTTCTTCCATGTCTATGTGGAGCTAAACTTTTAGTTCTAGGGTTGTGGTGAACCATGAATATTGACGTTAGAGAATTATTTTCTATCTTAATACGAATTAACGCTTGTGATTGTTTCTTTAATTATGTGTATAATTGTTTGATTGTTTGGTCAACAGCTAGGTTCTATTGATTATCTTAATATGCTTGGGAAAGCCATTCTTAGATTAGAGACGGGTTGAACAAAGTGTGATCTAATTATATAAAGACAGGGCAAGGATTTGCCACTATGATAGGAATATATTTTGCCGCCGCGTTCAATTAAATACCGTGAACTTATTGCATTCATGAGAGAGCAATTCCATAGGAATATAGGTGGTCATCTATTTTGAATAGGCGAGTAATAATTCGGGAGAATTCTACGAGTATTAATAACCCAGTTAATTGGCAATGGTCAATAATTAGGATTAAGGGGAAATAGTTCGAGCATTCAATTGGATTGGCGCAACCCTGGAACATTCATCTCATTGATCATGCTCTTCTTTTGGTTAAAGTTCATTATTTGTTTTTTGTTTATTTTAATTTGTTTAGGAACATGACTTGCGAGTTTAATCCTTGTATAGATAATTAGGATCGTTTAATCACAAGTTCATGTGGGTACGCCACTCGATAATATTATCATTTTATTACTTGTATGACCACATATACTTGCGTGCGTTTGAGAGCAAAGTAATGTAAACTAGACATAATTTAAGTGTAAAAAAATGATATTATGGGGGTTTAGCACTTAAAAGTTATAGTTCCACAGGAGTACACAAACAAGACATAGTTTAAATATAAAACTAATAAAAACGTAATAGTTTAAGAAATTTTAATCCATTATCTCTTAAATTAGTTGGTTTTAAATATTGGACCGTTACATAAAAAAAAAAAAAAAAAAGGAAAAGAAACAAGGGACAGAAACAGAAAGACTTGCAAGGGTTGGGTGGCAAGTAGTAATTCTGGACGCTATAACTCTACAATTCAGGCCTTATTTGTGAATTTGCGTGCAGCTATGTCCCGACTGTTGCCTCCAAAAGTCCTTTAAAGCCTCAGACATAGGTCCTGTTTGGCTTAGCTTATAAGTTGTTTTTAGCTTTTTTGAGTGTTTGGCTGGCCAGCTTATAAGTCATTTTGTGCTTAAAATAAGCCAAAAAAAATAAATTGACCTGTTTGACGTAGCTTAAAAAAAGCAGCTTATAAGTTATTTTTTTAAGCCCATCCAAACAGGCTCATGGAAACAAACCCTTTGGACAGAGGGCAAATAGTCACTTTAGCTTTAACTCACAGTAGTTATAGAGCTGTAATATTTCTTCATTTTTAATAAGAAATTTCAAAGATCAAATTTTATTAGGTATGGAATCGCCTTTATTAGACAATGATTTATCTTTCAATGTGTAATTTTTCAACATAAATTCAAGTCTAGTTGAGTTCCAATACTAACACAAAATGCTAGGTGGAAAATCAAAACAAATACTTCATCCGTCCCAATTTAAGTGTCTTACTTTTCTTTTTGCTCTGTCCCAAAAAGAGTGTTCCTTTCTTTATTTAGTAAGTTAACAATTCAAAAATCCTACTCCCTCCATTCACTTTTACTTGTCCGCTATACTAAAAATAAATTTCACTCTTACTTGTCCACTTTAGCATATCATGAGCAAGACAAACTTTTTTTTTTCTTGTTTTACCCTTAACATTAATTACTCATTTACAAATCATTATCCAAGTCTATTGAGATTATACACCAATTAACATACGTATTATGGTAAAATATATACTTCATTTATTAATTCTTAAGGGGCGTGAAAGCCAAAAGTGGACAAGTAAAAGTGAAGGAGGGAGTACATGACAAGTTTAAAACTACAAGATTCATTGACATTTTAGTACATCACACACATTTTTAATTTAGGACCACAAGATTAAAAAATCTCCTTTTATTTCTTAAACTTTGTGTCTGGTCAAACTAAGACACTTAAATTGGAACGGAGCTACTAGACACTCTCGTTCACTCTAAAAGGCCAATGGTAAAAGTTATGTACATAATTGGTAAATTATAAGGAAGCATGTCTGAGGAATGAACCAAAAAAGGTCAAAACATGGACTACTCAAAGATTTTTGGATGTTCCTTACTGTTACTGTTAAAGCACAACTCGTTTAACTCTCGAAAAGCGAAAAGTGTCAAACAAATTAGGACGGAAGGAGTAGTCTTTAATGTACGTAAGAAGTACACACTTTTAATCCTAGACTCTAAAACTAGGGGGAAGTGTGGTCACAGGGCCCAAACAAGTTATTTTTTGGGGTTTTAGACCCCAAGTTTTAATTATTAGGTATTAGAACCCCTTTTATGATTAGTGTAATTAAGTGGATACAAGCTATAAGGGCGTCAACATAAGCCCCCAAGTTTTAAAAAATACACTTTCATCCAAGGATCTAAAAAATAAAAATAATAAAATTATAAAATCAAAAATAATATAAATAAAAAATAACCCCATTCGTCTCTTCCATTTTCCCGCTTTTTCCTTCAAATGAAGCTCCCAAATCAGGTCTTCTCCTCTCTTTCGATCTTAACCCTAGTATAGTAGAGCTTTCCTTCTCTTTTCTCCTCCTGTTCCTTCTTTCTCAGCTGCCACTTTTAAACCCGTTGAAGCTTTTGAAAAAAAATTCGGATTTGGGTGGTTATTTCTGGGTTTTACGGCTTGGGAATTACGCTTTTTGGTTATAGTTTGGTCTGGTAAGCTTTAATTCGTGATTTGGTAAGCTTTAATTCGTGTTCTCCAAAATTTCTAATTTCTGGTAATTTGCGTGTAATATAGACTAATTTAAGTTTAATTATAGAGGATAAAAAGATAACATCTGGTGATTTCGATGGTAACTGGTTTGTATTAAAATAGCTCGGAAGCAGAATTCTCCACATAACATCCAACCAGTTGAATTGGACAATCATTACACCTATGATGATTTGTTGAGGAGCGTGGTTCTGTTTGATAATATAGACCCCGTGTCGACAGAAGTGTCCATTAGCTACGTAATTGATGCTCCTAAAACGGGGCTGCCTCCTACCTACATCACAAATGACCATCAAGTCCGTCTATACCTTATGAATGTTGATAAGGATGGTTCCAGGCCTAGGCTATATGTAAGTTTGAAGAAGAGGATTGTTGAAAGTATAAATTCATCAGCCACAGTAAATTCATCAGGGGCAGCCTCACCAATCATTGATGAAGACCCTTGCAAACCTCCAATTGACAATAACATCGATGAAGTTCCTTGGAAACCTCCAATTGACAATGATTGTCCTGATAATGTTCATGGAGATGATTTGGAGAATCTTGTTTCCAGCAACCATAACTATGTTGATGGAACAGGTTTTAAAGAGTGGCGACACTTTTAAGTACAAGCGTACGCTAGTGGAAGCACTTGGGACGGCTTCTTTGAAGGCACGCTTCAATTTCTATGTTTGGAAGAACAAATCAGACAAATATGTGGCTAGATGTATTGGTGATTCTTGCATGTGGAGACTGCACGCAAATAAATACGTAACAAGTTCTAGGTTTATTATAACCGTGTACTATAATGATCACACATGCGGCATACAACACGTTTCTACTAACTATTCAAAGGCATCATGTGCAGTTATAGCGAGGCACATTAAGGGTAAATTTGAACAAGGCCCAGGGATCACTCCCAAACCAATACACAAAAAAGTTTCTAAAAGATTTGGCTGTGAAATTTGCTATTAGAAGGCCTATCAGGCAGGAATAATTGCTAAGGAATTCATAAGGAGATCAGCGGTTGATGGGTATTTGAAATTGATTCCTTATAGTTGGATAGTACGTAAAACAAACCCCGGAAGCAAGACAGACTTAAAGCTCGATGAGGAGGGGAGATTCTTATATTACGTCTTGGCTTTTGAAGCGTGAATCAGGGGATTTAAGCACATGAGAAAGGTCATAGCAGTTGATGACACACACTTAAAGGGAAAGTATGGAGGTGTTTTGTTGACTACAGTGGCACAAGATATGGAGAATCATGTTTTCCCAGTGGCCTGCTGGTATGGTTGACTCGAAATGTGATGCCTCTTGGAATTACTTTTTCCAATAGTTGCTTGACATTGTGCCTAAAAGCTTAGATTTGTGCATAATATATGATAGGCACCTTAACATTAAGAAGTTAATACGAGATGTTTACACCAATGCTCACCATGGTGTTTGTAGAAGGCATCTTTGTGAGAGAATGCATGGGAGGTTCCATAACGGATCCTTCGAGAAATTCTTTTATAGAGCAGCAAAAGCATATACCTCGGAGGTGTTCTATGATCACTGTGAAATACAGCGCGTTGTACTGGATGTAGTTGATTGCCTTAGGGATGAAGTTGGGTTCGATAAATGGAACAGGGCATTTTTCCCGAGGAATAGATTTGAAGTGCTGACGTCAAACATTGCTGAATCATTCAATTCAATGTTTCTAGTAGAGAGAGAGTTCCCCATAACTGCCCTTTTCAATGCCATAAATACGAGGTTTGCTGCCAAATTCAACGAAAGGCGTACCTTAGCAAAGAATCTCCTCTTATTAAACAAATATGTCATGCCACGTGTTGAAACAAGGATAAGGAAGAGAATGGAAGCAAGCAAAAAGGTAGTTGGCATTAGGGTAAATGAAAACGAGTACACCGCGTGCGGACACGGCGACCATGCCACTGTCAACCTGTCGACTATGTCATGTTCTTGTAGAGTTTTCGACGTAGACAAGCTCCCGTGCCCACATGCCAAAGCAGCTCGGAGTAAGAGGTATCCAGATACATTTGGAGACTCTGTTTATAACCGCTCTTCTGCATATTACTCTACAGATGCATACTACAAAGCATATGAAGGTGATATTGTCCAAATTCCTCATAAAAGTAAGTGGATGATTCCGTCATATATGCAGGGCGCACAAGTTACCCCACCAAAATACGTTCCTAAACTGGGTCGAAAGAGTAATAAGCGTAAAAAGGGTGTCTTGGGGGGAGAACATAGTTATACCAAACCAACCAAGAGAAGA
This sequence comes from Lycium ferocissimum, assembly GCF_029784015.1. NCBI lineage: Eukaryota > Viridiplantae > Streptophyta > Magnoliopsida > Solanales > Solanaceae > Lycium > Lycium ferocissimum. The sequence goes on from NC_081347.1 coordinate 61,953,379, forward strand.
AATAAATGCTCCCTATGCAAACAGCCTGGATACAAGAGAACCACTTATAATATGGATGTGTCACAAGTTGACCATAATTCGTCACAAGTTGAGTAGAATTCATCACAAGTTGAGTAGAATTCATCACAAGTTGAGCAGTGAATATTGGTCTATTGCCCTTTTGTTTGCTATGGCTGCAGTAATATGTATTTTTGTTGTTGGTCTTTTGCCCTTTTGTAGTTTATGGATGCATGGAATGTATTTCTATTGCCCTTTTGTTTTTTCTATGGCTGCAGTGTATTTATAACTATTGTTGGTATATTTATAACTGTTGTCGGTCTATGTTAAAATGTTGTCATTATTTCCACCAAGCTTTTAACGAATGCATTTGGTCTAGACATAAAAAAAGCTGACAACTGATTATAAAAGAAAATGCAGTCAAAAGGAACCACAAATGACCCATTTGGTAATTACAAATGACCCTAAAAAGAACAACATCCTCTTCGTCTTTTCTTTCCCAGCTTCAGTTGCCTTCAGCTTTTTTTTTGCCTGATCCCTCTTAATTTCAGCTGCATTCAATTCCTTCTTTATTTGATCCCTCGAACATCCTTCAGTTGATCTTTAAACCAATCCCATGATGCTTCCACCTCCAGGAAGAGGCTTCTGACTTCTGCCAATGAGTCTTCAGCTTTGGTCAGCTTGTACATTAAATTAAATTTGTCCACCCTAATCATTAATGGGGTATCATCATCGGCCTATTTAAAATAACCGCAGCCACCATGTTCTTTCTGCACAAATAAAATAAAAATTAGCAGTGTATCAAGTTAAAACAGACATAAGCATATTAAATACTAACTTTTCCCTTCGCACAACAATAAAACTCCCTTCCAGGATTTTGTGGTGTCTTTGAAGTCTTAATGGGTGCTACATCACCACACATGCATATTCCCTTCTGTGTGCCACATGAATTAGATGATAACATTTGTGACATTTAGTGATTAATGAATCGACACTTCTGATAATCTTCCCTTGAGTTATAGTAAAATGTGGGTTTTTTTTACTTTTTTTACTCTCTTGTAGAAAACCTGGGAATGAGGGTATTTATAATGAAAAAGTTGGAAAAGTTACCATTATTTAAACGTTGGGTTTGAAAAAAATTACCGTTTGTAGTTATATGCTAATTCTGAACGTTTAGTTTATAATTCACCTACAACATTTTAGTAGAATATCCAATGTAACACATGTTTTTTCATCGTTTAGTTTTATAATTCACCTACAGCATTTTAGTAGAATATCCAATGTAACACATGTTTTTTCGACGTTTATAATTCACCTACAACATGTTAGTAGAATATCCAATGTAACACATGTTATTTCAAAGTTAATAATTGACCAACAACAAATTAGTAGAATATCCAGTGCAACACATGTTTTTCCAATGAAAAAACATTTATTATATAAGAATTGAACTAAATATTGAATTTATAACTTATATTTTAGACTAAACAATATGTTGTCATCATGGAATTAGTGAAACAACATTATAATGATCTAAACAATGACACTAATTGATTAATGTCAATAATATGCTAGTGGAAGTGTTTGGCTGTGATGATCATAAGTAACAACTAGAAATTGCTAACATAACTATATGTGAACATCATATTTATTTTCATTGATATTGGTGTTTATATTAATAAATATGATGTTATATATTTATCAAGTACTCATTTAAATTCCCTAATATATGTTTCAAGAATAAATTCATCAATTTTAAAGTTAATTCATCAATGTGCATAATTTTAAAGTTAATTCATCATTATGCATAATTTTAAAGTTAATTCATCAATGTGCGTAATTTTAAAGTTAATTCAAGAATTAATTAATCAATTTTAACGTGCATAATTTTCTCATTAATATTGGTGTTATTTCCTATTTTCCCTATTTTCAATAACGTCTAGTAGAACATTCGATCTACTGTTTATTTTAAAGTTAATTCAATAGCGTCTAGGAGAAGACTCAATTACGTCTAGTGTCTATGATGGAACAATTAAATTATCAGTGCATATTTTTCCAATGTTCAACAACATCTAGTAGAACAGACAATTATGTGTGGCAGATAGCAGTGCAATTTTTTCCCATTTTCCCATTGATATCTATGTTATTATTTATTTCTTATTTTCTCATTTTTCAACAACACTTAGTGGAAGATAAAATTAGTTCTAGTGTCTATGTTTGACAGTTAGCAATTATTTCTTATTTTTTCCATTTTCAACAATGTTTAGTAGAAGACTCAATTATGTCTAGTGTCTATCTTTGGAACAATTAAGTTGTCAAAGCATATTTTCCTAATGTTCAACAACGTCTAGTAGAATAGACAATTATGTGTAGCAGATAGAAGTGCAATTTTTCCTATTTTCTCATTGATATCTGTGTTATTATTTATTTCTTATTTTTCTCATTTTTCAACAACGCTTAGTAGAAGATAAAATTAGTTCTAGTGTCTATGTTTGAAAGTTAGCAATTATTTCTTATTTTTCCCATTTTCAACAACGTCTAGGAGAAGACTCAATTATGTCTAGTATCTATCTTTGGAACAATTAAGCTATCAAAGCATATTTTTCCAATGTTCAACAATGTCTAGTAGAATAGACAATTATGTGTGGCAGATAGCAGTGCAATTTTTCCCATTTTTCCATCGATATCTGTGTTATTAGTTATTTCTTATTTTTCTCAATTTTCAACAACGTTTATTAGAAGATAAAATTAGTTCTAGTGTCTATGTTTATTAGAAGATAAAATAGAATGGAAATAAGTGAATACTGATAAAGCCAAGTTGCAACCTTAATATTAACAAAGGGTGATTTACATGGCATGTCAAGAAAAAGAAAATGAAAGCAAACGAAGACAGATAAGAAGTTTGATGTAAGAAAAGTACCTGCAACTTACCATTTCGGTGAAGTCCCTGTTTACCAATGGAAAAATCAATTGGCATTTAAAACTCGCCAAGTTGTGACAAAGTTCATATTAAAATAATTTAAAAACAGAAAAGGAAAAAGAGAAATGGTAGGCAAGCAATTCAGACTTTGGCAAATTGCATTTGCAAGTTGCAAATAGCCTACTCTCATTGGCTGCTTGGGAGGCATCTATGGCTATAAATAGAGACATTGTTTTCCATTCGAGGAGCAGGGACACCAATCCAGAGGGAACAACAATTGAAGGAGAAGCTGCAAATATAATTCTTTCCATTCTTTAGCTTCTTCTTCTGCAATTTATTCAATTGGAAATTATTCTAGTTCCTACTTTTAACTAAATAGTCGAATAATTCTTCTTGAATATTTCTTCTATTTTCTTATTTAATGGACAAAGATATTTCCGTTAGCGGTACTAGCTCCAATATGGAGTAACTTTTCTTGTGTTGGGAGAATGACGAATCTTGATATTTCTATATAATAGTAGATATTATTCCTCAATTTCACATGTTTGAGGTGAAGCTTTCTATTTAACTTTTATCTGCTTTACAATTAGATGTTATTTTATTTGTTAACGTCTATCTAATTTATACTACAAATTAACATTTTACTAATTCTGTAATCGAGAGAGGCGGAAGAAGTAACATAGTTAATTGTGGTATTGATAGATGTTAACATCTATTTAGTAACATCTATCTATTTTATGTTATAATTAATTTTACACTTATTTGTAATCGAGAGAGGCGGATAGTGTAGCAATTAGTTATAACAAGTAAAGTAACCGAAAGGGACTTAGTAAAAAGAACATGTTTTAGTTGAAGCATATATTTCTGGTTCTTTAATATTACTATTTTGATAATTAATTTGTATAACCGAGAGGAGTGCAATTAATTGTTCAACTTAAGTAATAATATATAAATGTAATCGTGAGAGGCATTTATACATTTATGAGAAATAGAAATTGAAGATTAAAGAATTTATTTTATAATAGAAATATCAAGTGAAATCAGGATCCCAACACCTTTTATTATATTTGTGAAAAAACAAAATATATCTTCATTGCTCTATTTACGCATTTTTAATTAATTCTCTCACAACTCAACTCTTTTTTATTTTCTCAAATAGTAATTAAAACAAGAAACGTCGATAGAATAGATAAACCAATCTCTGTGAGTTCGACATCTTTCAATACTATTATTTGACAAGGGTACGAGTAAAAATTTATATACGCCAGACACTCGTCAGGGGGGAGGCTTCAGGTGAATGTCGGGGTGAAGCTTCGGGGGAATGTGGAGGAGAAGGAGGGGGTCGTTGTAGCTTTCGAGCACCTCTCCCCGATCAACGAGGAGTTCAATCAGAATTTTATTTGTTCTCCTATGATGCTGCTCCATCTCCTGTCTAGTTCTGAAAGTAAGTTGACAGACAGACCACACATCCTCCTGAGGCCTACAGACAATTTCAAAAAGAGTGTGGATGCTCCCGTTGGCAACGGGAACTTGCGACGGCAATGTACCAACCTGAGAGTCTTCATTAGGCTATTGGGGGTTGGGGGTGTTTGGGGTCATGATGAACATTTGGAAGGCCATTGGAAGGTCTGGGTTGTTGTGGAAGTTGGCCATTTTCAAGAGTATAGGAGTTTTTTGAAGAGCTTTGGAAATCTGAATTTTTATTATCAAAAATTAAAGATGGAGAGGTTTATTTATAGGGATTAAAAATGATTGTCTTTTCCATTTCTCATCAAACCATTAATTGTAAAACCCTCTTTTCCTAGTTTAGTGGTTGAAATTAAAAGCCACATTGGGAAGGGATGAATAGGTGTAATCATTAGATTTTTGGTAGAAAATATATAGCCAAAATCATTTGTTACCACTATATGCATGTACAGAAATTAATCCATAGACCCGTGGTGTGTGATTGTCGATGCATTTTCAAAGTGTTTAAGTTTATCATTTATCACGTCTACACTTAATTTACATCCATTTGTGGGATTATGTTTACACAGGGTAATCATGTTTTTTTTTTTTTTTCAAATTGTCCTAACAGTACTATTCAAATTATAATTGCCGCAACTAATTAATTTGAACATGTAGAACAAATTCTAAAAAGTTAATTGAAAGTAATGCAACAATAAAACTTAATATTTGGCGCAGCTGTTAAAGTCATCCATTAAATCTTCCCACAAACAAAGATAAATATTACAAATTGTCCCAATATCACAAGTTGTCCACAACTAAATCAATTGCCTAATGCATTTTTTAAACTCAACAATTGATTTCTCAATTCTTTGCAAGTCTATCTAGAACGGTATTCAGCCCTCGACCACACTCCTTGCAAAATCCACTACTAGGAAATTGATTTCTCATTTCCTGATCCACTAAACATTGTTGGCGGGGCTCTTCTAGCCTATTTATCCATGTTTTCGCATTGGCAATCTCCACCTCCAATGCATCTATTTCCTCATCTGCTACACGTTGTTGTCGGGGCTCTCCTAGCCTATAGATCCATGTCTGTTACACCCCGAAAAATTTCGCGTTACCAAGACTGTAGACGACTTAGTATGAGCTCAAGGGAGAGTAAAGTTATACAAGAATTAGGGATGAATATTATATTATATGAATATAAGAATAATATATATATATATATATATATATATATATATATGAGACATTTGGAGACCGTATGGTGTAAATCAGTTAATACGTTACTTGATGAATAGCCCTCGTAACCATAAGTTAAGGTGGGGTCCACATGCCAGAATTTTATAAAGGACATATGAAAAGTTATATGAGTAATACATGGGAAGTTGAGCAAGTCTTAAGAAGGACCTTTAAGTCAAATATGGGCATAAGCCCCCCAAAAGACGATTTAAGGATACATTTTCGGATGATCTGACTTGAAGAGGCCAAAACGCCAAGATAAGTTTGAAATTTGGAAAAACACCAAAAATTAAAGTTGTAGATAATTGAAATAGCTTTCCAACCATGGGTCGTGAGACCTCACATAATATTGGGATCAAAATTTATGAGCATTTTAAGATAGACTATTCGAGCAGAGGATTTACTCTACGCGAGCGCGCCCCACGGTGGCGCGAGCGCACAGAGCAAATTCTAGGTTGGTTTAGACCGACTCTAGAACGTTATATAAGGGGATTTACCCCTCTTTTCAGCAACCAAACACCCTATAATCCACCCCAAACTTCTGGAAACCCCCACCAACTTCTACATAACAAACTTTGGGTCCAAACCAGTTATAATCCCCGAATTCTAGCCCGGACAGCGTATAGTTACGGTTGTAGAATCGTATACCGATGATTTTTGGTTCAAGTTCAAGGACGGAAGTGAATATATAGCCATAATATTGAGAGTAAGGTATGAATCTCTTATTATTAATGTTAATTTCGATTTAGTTACGGATATAAAGTCGTTAAATAATCGTATATCGGGTTGGTTAGTTGTGGAAATTGAAAAACGTGGTGAGGGATACTTTATGGTACATATTGGTGTTGGAAATGATGTTATTGTTGTTGTTGTTGTTGTTGTTGGGTGCTAAATTATAATTTCGGGCTAGACATATAAACAGGGGAGGTGCTGCCTGAATTTCAGCAGACTTTAAGAAAATTAAATTTAAAGGCTTAGGATAAGTATATAACAATGGGCCTAACCATAGTATGAATGGTCTTATATGTAGATTGTGAGACCGAAGATAGGTGGGAAAGCCGAGACGTGAATTTCCAGGTATGTTAAGGCTAGTGCCTTTCTTTCTAAAGGCATGACTCCTTCCTTATGAACCTATATATGGCTTCCATAACATTCTTATTCCCAAAAGTTAGAAGTCCATGATTCTTAGAGTTTCTTTTGATGCGTAAGATAAGTATGTTCCATGATGATAATGATGATGGTGATGATTCTATTTCTAAAAATTCCAAAGCTTATGATTTTAATGCTATTATGAGATTAATGAGTTTATTTCATGATTTTATTGAATTGCTCATTGTTGTTGATCTCACCTTATGAATCGTTCCTTCGAGGTGAGATATAGCGATGATGATTATTCTATAATTTATACCGGAGGTTTCCGACCTTACGTCACTCCGATAAAGTTGTAACTTTTAGTTGGGTTATATAAGATGATAGAACGACAAAAGGAACAACTAGTGTACATGTTGTTTACAGGCTATTATGTTCCTTTAAGTTATCATTATATGTTTGTATATGCCTAGCCTATGAGCCGCGGAGTTATTACTCAGCCTATAAGCCGCGGAGTTATTACCCGGCCTCTGAGCCGTGGAGTTATTATTCGGCCTGTGAGCCACGAAGTTATTACCCGGCCTATGAGTCCTGGAGTTATTTATGGCTGACTTTCAGGTCACAGAGTTATAACTGTAGAGTTATGTTATCTTGCCTTAGATGAAAGGCAACCCAGGTAGAGCACCTCCAGATGCTTCCATGAAATATCCAGAGTATAGATTGTTATTTCATTTCAATTGTTCTCTTGACTTACATATTCAGTACATTATTCGTACTAATGTCCCTTTTGCTTGGGGACGCTGCGTTCATGTCCACAGGTTCAGGTTCAAAGAAACGTTTTAGAATGATTTTAATTTAAGGGAAGAACCCTGGAGGGGAAATTTTCTAGTAATTAAAGGAGTTGGAATGAGTGAATTCGAGATTTCGAAGAATTGAGATTTACTAAAGATATAGGGAAAGTTGACATTAAGAATTCAAATGTAGTATTATGATTCATAGATTGGTGAGTAAGAGATAACGAAAAGATATTGATATGGGAAAGGAAGTTAACGAGGGGGGGGGGAAAGTTTTACCCTAGAAGTTTATACATATATTAGACCAGGACGGGTTGATGACGACAGCGCAAAGACTCGTTTTATTGGACTTTCCTATATGATGTGTGTTTACATTGGGATTCAGAAGTCACCAGTCATTCGACTTCAAGGGGTTTTTTGAATATTTTATAGTTGGTACTATTCTGAGAATTATTATGGCTAAGTTACTTCGGGTATTAATGATGACCTTGAACTCAAGAATGAGAAATGGATAGGTAAGTTGGAATATAATTATGATTGTCTTCTAGATTGCTTATACAACTTCTAAATGTGATGTTGCTTGGCCGATGAAGAAAGTAGAGATTGTATCAGCCTTAGGAATATGAGGAGTATGTCTAGCTAATCCTTATAAGGAGGCTTCACCTCATATTTTTTCCATACGGGCGTTGTGAAGGTTATTTGATGATAGAGAAATTAGGTGTGATGTTGGTTTATGTGTAAGAAGAGAAGAGAGTAGGTATACAAGTGAAGGTAAACTATCGCAAGGATCAATTCGGTTGCTATAGGAAAGTAAAGGATGCGAGGTTGATTATTTAGACGAAGAGACAGTGTACAAGTACGAGTAAAGTTTGTGGTATAAAATTGTCTTTGGTAAAAGCTATCCACAGAACTTAGAAAAGTATATTTACCAATAGGTATGTATGATAAGTATGGACGCTGGACTAACTTGAGGAAGTCAAGATCATCAAAGACACCCTAATAGAGAACTTTCAAAACGCAGACAGTGTTGGGTAATGTACAAGGAGGAGGAAAGATTATGTGTACGAGTAAAGATTGCTAAGTAAAGTTGTATCACCAAGGTTTACAATTAGGATTTAGAAGAAAAAAAATGCTAAGAAGTCCTGCATATTTAAACATATGGCAAATATGAGAAATTGGAATAACCCAAGGAAATCAAGAGTATAAGCATTCGGAAGAAGAAGGTTATGACATTATGAAGGGGAGAGAAACTTGGACAAATAAAACGTACACACACTGAGGATCGGGTATACATTTGAGGAAAAGGTTAGGATGAAAGCAGAAAGGCAAGCGAGGGAAATGAATTTAATGAATCAGCGGGAGATAGGGTAATGTTGTATGTAGCAAGGACGAACGTGAGGACTCCAGAATCAGTCCATACATCTTCATCATTAGAACTAGAAATGCTGTAAATAATGGGCATAGATGCATCCTTGAGAAGAAATAAACGAATTTTATGAGAGTGACGAGGAATTTTCAACTCCTAAGGTCTAACCAGGAGAATGGATGTGAACCCATTATTGGTACGCCTATTTAAGGGAAGAAAGTACCTCAAGAAGAGATTTTCAGCGTCAAAATGGATATGCACTCGTAATGAAACACTCCAAAGTTTCCTAACCTAAGAGTAAAGGATGACTAATGGAAACAGGCATTTTACAAGTAAAAAAAAACTATGAGGACTGAAGGAAAGAGGAGGTGTCAATGAAATGGTTAAAGGGAATTATGCGGCCGCCGACAACCAGGAGAAGGTTAGTGAATCATTAGGCTTGCCGAAGGGAAAAAAATTGAAATTATAAGACAATGGTTGTGTGAAAGATGCAAAGATGTGATCATGAAGAAAATCGAGAAAATTCGAGTTGTATGTCTATATATGTGTGCACAAGTTGTAGTACCATAAATGAAGATGAAGACTCGACGAAAGAAGATAGGAAAGGCTGTACTTTGTGAGGATTTCACGACAAGAACAAGAACCAACAGAACACTAGAATGACTATGATGCATAGCTGTGATGCAAACAAGTAGTTAAGAAGAATTACGGGACAAAATGAGCTAAGCTAATGAAAGGACGAGTCGTGGGAATGGATGGTGTGGAATATCAATTTTTAATGGTATAGTATAGATATAAATCGAAATTGGGAACCCAGAGCAAGGAGAATTTCAAGGATATTAAGAAGATAGTCGTAGAGAAAGGCTAGGGCTAAAGGAGTGTGGTATAGTCGGACATTCCATAAGGGGCCTAATGAATTCCGATGTCCCCATTAATTCATTAACCTAGGGGATTACTAGTCATGAGAGGTAGCAGTGAAAAGACAATAAAGAAGGCATCTGAATTGCATCTGATATGTATGAACATCTTGATTTGATACAAGAACTCAACTAGCAAAAAAAGGAAAATAAGTTAAACCATGCGATGTACAGAACTTCGGCATTATGTGGAATAGAGGAGTTGAAGGGCCGTCAAGGTCAGTCAGATGACTATCAAGACGGTTAACACTCAAAGGTTCTTTGGTATATGAGAATGCCCTTTAAAAAGGGGGAAGAACAAATTCAGTTCTAAGATGAACTATAATATTTCAAAGTTCAAAAGAGGGAAATATACTGAATTGAAGGAGTCAAATTTTGAGATGAACCGATATGTCAAGAATGCGCTAAAGAAAAGTGAGAATGGACTAAATGCAAGTATATTATGAGACAAATGGGAAAAAGGAGGCATGACAAGATGATGAAGGTTCAGCGAATCAGAGAAAATAAGTTTTGTCAACGCGATATGTTGTATCTTTGAACTATGACTCGAATCATTCGCCGAAGAAATTTTAGGTACATTTAGATATGCAGTAAAGTACTCCAAGGGGGTATCAGAAGGATTAAGAAAGGCCGCATGTGACCAAGGATAAGTATAACGGACAATCGGGATTACTAAAAAATAACTTGTAGCACTAGAAGAGATGAAAGCCTTAAAAGAGGAAAAAAAATCTTACAGGAAGCTCAATAATCTTCAAAGGAGAAGTTCAATATCTGAACAAGAGAGTTTTTCTACAAGTAGAGAAATGAGGAACAACGAAAAAGAGTACAACAATCAAGAGTGCTCACAGATCGGCAGAGAGCTGTAGCAATCATGAGTTAAGATCGTTTTAATGGCAACAGGTTCCAGGATGGTAGCTAGATACCAGTTGACCCCTGGGTGCATACATAAGAACGAGAGAATATGAAACTAATGAATGAGCTTGATAAAGAATTGGCGAATATGAAAGAAGACTAATGAGCTCATAGTACAAGAACAAGGAGATCGGGAACTAAAGGAGGACAATCATTTCAAGAAATTAATGATAGCATTGTAAGCTCGCAAGCTACAACATTCGAGGATGAATGTTCCTAAGTGGGGAAGGATGTTACACTACGAAAAATTTCGCGTTACCAAGACTGTAGACGACTTAGTATGAGCTCAAGGGAGAGTAAAGTTATACAAGGATTAAAGATGAAGATTATATTATATGAGTATAAGAATAACATATATATGACATTTGGAGACCGTATAGTGTAAATCAGTTAATACATTACTTGATGAATAACCCTCATAAACCGTAAGTTAAGGTGGGGCCCACATGCTGGGGTTTTATAAAGGACATATGAAAAGTTATATAAGTAGTACATGGAAAGTTGAGCAAGTCTTAAGAAAGACCCTTAAGCCAAATATGGGCATAAGCCCTCCAAAAGGATGATTTAAGGATACATTTTCGAATGATCTGACTTGAAGAGGCAAAAACGCCAAGATAAGTTTGACATTTGAAAAAAGACCAAAAATGAAAGTTGTAGACAATTGAAATAGCTTTCCAACCATAGGTCGTGGGCCCTCACACAATATTAGGATCAAAAGTTATGAGCATTTTAAGATAGACTGTTCGAGCAGAGGATTTACTCTGCGCGAACGCGTCCCAAGGTGGCGCTAACGCGCAAAGCAAATTCTAGGTCAGTTTAGACCGACTCTAGAACGTTATATAAGGGGCTTTACCCCTCTTTTCAGCAACTAAACACCCCATAAGCCACCCCAAACTTCTGGAAACCCCCACAAACTTCTACATAACAAATTTTGGGTCCAAACCAGCTATAATCCCCTAATTCTGGCCCAGACAACGTATAGTTGTGGTTGTAGAATCGTCTAATGACGAGTTTTGGTTCAAGTTCAAGGAGGGAAGTGAAGATATAGCCATAATATTGGGAATAAGGTATAAATCTCTTATTATTAATGTTAATTTCCATTTAGTTACCGAGATAAAGTCGTTAAATAATCGTATAGCGGGTTGGTTTGTTGTGGAAATTGGAAAACGTGGTGAGGGATACTTTATGGTACGTATTGGTGTTGGAACTGATATTGTTGTTGTTGTTATTGTTGTTGTTGTTGTTGTTGTTGTTGTTGTTGGGTCTTTGAATTATAATTTCGAGCTAGGCATATAAACGAGAGGAGAGTGCTTTGCCGCCCCGAATTTCGTGGAACTTTAAGGAAATTAAATTTAAAGGCTTAGGATAAGTATATAACAATGGGTCTAACCATAGTATGAATGGTCTTATATGTAGATTGCGAGACCGGATATAGGTGGGAAAGCTGAGACGTGAATTCCCAGGTATGTTAAGGCTAGTCCCTTTCTTTCTAAAGGCAGGATTCCTTCCTTATGAACCTATATATGGCTTCCATAACATTCTTATTCCCAAGAGTTAGAAGTCCATGATTCTTAGAGTTTCTTGTGATGCTTAAGATAATTATGTTCCATGATGATAATGATGATGATGATGATGACTCCATTTCTAGAAATTCCAAAGCTTATGATTTTAATGCTATTATGAGATTAATGAGTTTATTTCATGATTTTCTTGAATTGCTCATTGTTGTTGATCTCACCTTATGAATTGTTCTTTCGAGGTGAGATATAGCGATGATGATTATTCCTTAATTTAAATCGGAGGTTACCGACCTTACGTCACTCCGATAAAGTTGTAGCTTTTAGTTAGGTTATATAAGATGATAGAACGACAAAAGGAACAATAGTGTACATGTTGTTTACAGGATATTATGTTGCCTTTAAGTTATCATTATATGTTTGTATATGCCTGGCCTATGAGCCATGGAGTTATTACCCGGCCTGTGAGCCGCAGAGTTATTACCCGGCCTGTGAGCCGCGGAGTTATTACCCAGCCTGTGAGCCGCGGAGTTATTTACCCGGCCTATGAGCCACGGAGTTATTACCTGGCCTCTGAGTCGCGGAGTTATTTATGCCTGGCTTTCAGGTCATGGAGTTATATCTGTAGAGTTATGTTATCTTGCCTTAGATGAAAGGCAACCCAGGTAGAGCACTTCCAGATGCTTCCATGAAATATCCAGAGTATAGCTTGTTATTTCATTACAGTTGTTCTCTTGCCTTACATATTCAGTACATTATTCGTACTGACGTCCCTTTTGCTTGGAGACGCTGCGTTCATGTCCGCAGGTTCAGGTAGCCAGATTGACGATCCAGCTAAGTAGGCCGTCCACTCAGCTACAGTCAGTGCGCTCCACTTGGTTCGGAGTTGCAGCCCTTTTTGGTATGTTATTTTGACATGTATATAGATGGAGATGACGGGGCCTTGTCCTGTCCTTTCTGCAGCTCGTGTTCCCTAGAGATCTGTAGACAGTTGTATGTAGTTAGGATGTTATACAGCCTTGTTGGCTCTCAGTTTTGTTGTTCAGCATACATGGCAGCCTCGTCGGCTTGCTCAGTTATGTATTTATATTTTGGGTATATGTGCCCAGTTCAGATGAGATGGTATATATATATATATATATATATATATATATATATATATATATATATATATATATATATCCGTCCGATTACGGCCTCGTCGGCTTTTTGATATTATACGTGTGCGGTAGTCCTTAGCGAGTACCGGTATTTAGAGTAGTTCGCTCGAGTCTAGTTTGGCACCGAGTACCGCTCACGCCGCACCAGATTTGGGGCGTGACAATGTCGCATCCGCAATCTCCTCCCTCAATGCATCTATTTCCTCATCCACCTCCTCGTCGTCATAAGGCACAAGATTTCTTATGTAGTCCTTCTCCATTTCACCAACAGTTAGGTAAAGAAAAGGACGCACCCTCTTAATTTCAAGAAATCAACAAGATCAGTTCATAAAATAAGTAGTTTATAATGTGCCAATATTGACATTCTGATAGACTTAAGTTCGAATTGTTACCTCTTCAGCAGGTATTTTCTTTTTGAATGCATCGAGTAGTTTATAATGTACCAATATTGATATTCTGATAGACTTAAGTTCGAATTGTTACCTCTTCAGCAGCTATTTTCTTTTTGAATGGATTAGATTCTTTTTGGCGTGAAGTGCGCCATTTCAGCATCCTTGGAGTAGGAAACGGAACAACCCCTGATTTGGCACAATTACGTCCAACAAAGGGGATTGTTTCATATGCCCATGCCAGTAATGGAATTCAACACATAATAGGGTCAACCAAATTCCAGTGGTCTATGATAAAATGATATTGGTATGGATAACTTTCCAACTTACTATCAATGCCCAGGCGAACCTGTAAAGACATATTCTTGGCCTTATATTGGGGTCATTTGTGACTTGTTTAAACAATTTCAACATGTCCACCTTGTTCGTCAAGTAATCTAGTGTCAGATTAAAGCTTATCTTTCCCCAAGGATATTTTTTAAAGCACGGCAACGAATCAATCAAGTTTATCCATCTCTTCTCAATTATTTTAGACTTGTCATGTGCCAATAAAATGCAGTGAATAAACCACAGCAACGGAACCTTAAGCTTGTCTGATTTGGTCAATGATTTATTTTTCAAGCTTTTCATGAGCAAATCCTAGGTAACACTTGAAGTTTTAAGTGTTTTATTGAAATTGTCTCCTTTTGTATGGACCTTCTTTTCACTAGGGATGGCACCACAATTCAACCTAGTGACCAATGCAAACTCCCTTAGCCCAAAACAACATGGCATATCCTCAATCAAAAACCACATCTCATGCTTTTTCTTTCAGTTAATAATTTGTCATAGAAGAAGCGAAAGAACAAGCTTTCCACTAAATTTATCCCAATGTAAGGGTAGGTCCAAGAAGTGGCCGAAACAAGTTTTACGAAACATATTTATAAGTTTATGGTTTCATAATTGAACTTTAAAGTCGAACCATGACTTCATAGAAGAACTTCCTATGACACCGGCTGGGAAATCAACTCCTTTCAAAATCCATGAGGTCAATTTGAGCTTTTCCATCTTTTCTACGGCGATGAACATGACATTTTCATGAACAGATAGGCGATCGCTATTTTCCTCCTCATCTTCCGGAACCTCGCATTCGCCAAATTCCTCTTCTCCAGCACCACAATTGACTACTTCTTCATCACTATTCTCCTTCTCATCTTCTGGAATCTCACATTCGCCAAATTCCTCTTATCCAGCACCATAATTGGCATCTTCTTCTTCTTCTTCTTCTTCATCAAATTCTTCTTCTTCTTCTTCAAATTCTTCTTCTTCTTCTTCAAATTCGAATTCAACAATCTCTTTGAGAATCTTATTAAGAGACGTCTCTTTTGCCTCTTTTTCATTTCATCTATTAATCACCTCATCTGGTTCTTCATTTCGTCTAATAATCACATCAACTGGTTCTTCATTTCGTCTATTAATCACCTCATATGGTTCTTCAACAAGAAAATGTCAAAATTGTGACGGACAAATGCATGCCACAAATCCGTCACAAATCAGGGTTTGTGACGGATTTGTGACGGAACCGTGGCCGTCACAGTCTTTGGTCATAAATTTCTTTTGATGGATCTCAATTTCATCACAATTTTTTGTGACGAAATTGTGACAGATATTTTCGTCACAAAATTGAGGAGCCTTACTAGGCTTGATTCCGTCACAAATTTTAATTTCTCACCCAATCATTTGTGACAGCATATTCCATCACAAATCTTTATGACACTATTCTGTCACAAATTCAAACCTTTGGTAGCTATTTTGTAACGGATTTGAGGCTAGGTTTTTCGTCACAAATTTTATTTGTCACCTTTCACATTATGATAAAATGACATCAAGTTAGCTAAAAGCACAAAATAATTAACAATAACAAAAATGTAACATTCATACTATGAAATATATTACAAATGAATTTAAAAATTACAAATACATAAATTCTTCTATAAAAATCTAGAAATACTAAAGACTGAGTATAAAGTTAACAAAAGTCTAACATTAGTAACCACTAAAGCATCCGAAGAGTCTGTATCAAAGGGACGAGAATCGAAATATAGAAGGAATGATAATGCCATCTCACTCATCATGCACGCATAAATTGCTCCTCCACATAATGTAACTGACTTCGCTCTGTTAGCTCAAACGTGAAATCTCCTCCTCTATGCTTTGTTAGAGAACGATGCTCCCGTCTCTTACATCACCTGCTCTGTTTTAGCCTCAGCTCCCTCATCAAAATAATTATTCTGCTGCATCAAAGGTAAGAGATCAGATAATAGCAAATGGTCGACATCAAGTCAACGCTATCATCATACAATTATGCCCAAAATAAATTGAAATGTGCACAATGCATCAGGACAACATAGTGAATCTTTTGTATATAACATAACTATCTCAGACCAGTGAACCACAATTGAAAAGTCGAACAGATTACTAATCTTGAGAAATTTAATCAATCACCAGAAAGTAGAGGACAATTGTATCTCAAACACTTGCTTATAATTATAAGATCAGCACCACCTCAGAGAAAAGAGAGGGAGGGCATCAAGTACTTTTCTATTAATGTGGAATTAGTGTTAAGAGAAACCTTGTTATACCCTGTCAATAGAAACGATTAGACTTTCGGCTAAAATAGCTCACCAAGATTCTTACCAAAGTCATGCAATTTTATTCCCTATGAGAATATCCAACCACACGATACATCGTCACGAAACATGCAATAACTATGTGACATGTCAATAAATTAAAAAGTAAACTTTTTCACTTCTCAAATTAATAAAAATGTAGGAAGGTGATTATATTTATTGCCTTCAAAGGCAATTTTCCATTAGTTATATTACGCTCCACTAGCATAACAAATCAAACAACTTTACTACAATCCTACTAGCAGAGATACAAGACACGACACCCAGAAATACAAAAACGGATCAATCAATTAATTTGATGAAACCATTTGGACTTAGTCAAAAGATATAATCGCCCTCTCATAATCAAAAGAAATGCACTCTACATAGCAAAAGGCACATGTAACACTTTGCTATCTCTATAGTCATTGACAATGAGAAATACGGATATGATCAGTAAACTATTAAATGTCTATAAAGTCAATGATGCATGTTCCAGACCTAAACCATGATTTTCAGGCTGCGGAACATTAAGGAGAATTATGAATATGACCAGTTAAGTGCTTAATGTCTATCAAGTCAACGATGCATGCCCCATCTAACAGAGGAAGGACAAAATTCAACTCTCCTTTTGACCTTTCTTAAAAAAACCATCAAGAAATCTAGTTAAAAAATAGATGAATCAGAACAGAGCAAAAAAGGACTCTGGTAAAAAAAATTAAAGAACAGGAACAGAACAAAAGCACTCAATTTCTAAAATTTTAGCAGTTAGACATGGAGTGTATGATTTTTTAAGCCACAAAGGTGTATTGGTCACAAACTGAAACAAAATGAGTGGCTAATTTAGTTTATCCCATTCAGATTGCAGAAATATGATATGTATATTTTTCTTATCTTCTAACAGAATAAGAATAGCATGAATGATAATATCAAGAATAAGAATAGCATGCTAAACATGACCCTGGCACAAATGAAGTCTCCAGAATTCTAGTTATCCTGAACTTACATGATTCTATGGTGAATATTAGTTACCCAGAAAATCACAAATGAAAGGCACAAGAAAAAGGCACCAAGAGCGTGAAGTGTACGAGCAAATTAAAAAATTTATAACTCTAACGCTCAAATATATATGGACATATCATTCCCCTTAGTGAGTATAATGCTGAGGCGTCTTGTATAAACTGATCGCACAAGTTATAGCAGCTTAAAAGTTCTCACTGGATGCTTGGCATCAGCTAGTTGTCTAAGTACTTAGAATGATCCATTGCATAATGATAAGCAATAACAAAAATACCAACAGAGTTAGCAAAGAATCCTAAATCTTGATAGGCATTATCTGCTACACTGATTTACTATTTTCATGCACATTGGGCAAATACTTACATGAATGATCACGCCAAAGTCCCTCCACTGAATCTGACAAATCAGCAAAACGAAGTAAGAAGCTCTACAAAATTCAAACCTTGAATATTTCTGCAAAATAAGTTGCAATACACCATCAGACAAAAGGTTGATGAAGAGCCACCAAAAGATTCTAATACTATTTCATCCAAAATCTGTTTAGCTTATATTATCTTAGCCAAAAAAAAAAAAGAGGAAAGGTATTCAAAGCTGGCTACCAACAAAAATTATCTTAGCCAAATTAGAGAAACCACCTATGAAGATATAGAGTTGGGATCCAACCGCTCAGCCTTGTCAACAAAGTCATAACAATCTTTTAACTTAAAAACTTTTAACTAGTATTCTCAAAAAATAATCTTTACTACATATAAAGTACCTTTTTTTCTTTCACCAGAAACAATTAGAACTACACAGCTCTCATTACTATTAACTGAAACACCTAACTGAAAGCCTTAAAAGGATATGGAAAAGTGATCAATTTTCATTCTGAACTTGTATATTAATCTCCATGTAAAACAATTTCTTTTCTTTTTTTTAGTTTAAAAATGTGATTGATGTATTTCTTATTCTCAAAACATCATTCAGATGTATTTCTAACTAATAACACTAAAAATGAACACCCCTTGACATGAACAAACAATCATTTGGGCTCACACACACCCCTTCATATACTGGGGGAGTTCCATGAGTTAAGGCTACTCAGACTTCAGCACATCCAAATTTCTTTGAGTCATTTCATATAACAATTGGATGGCATAACTACCATTCCTCCATTTCTAAAGATAAATGGTTAAAATGCCCTCCGACTCGATGAAATGTTGAAACAACCCCCATACTAGCAGCACACATACCAAACCTACTTATTTTCAAGTCAAACAAAGTCCACACAAAGTCCATCTCTAGAAGCTTTTAAAATAGAAGCAAGTTACCATCTAAAATGAAATGTCATCCAACAATAGATTGTAATTGAATTGAATTAATGAATTCTCTTAACCGTGAATTAGGACCAGTACCAAGAACATCTGCTAAAGTAGGTAAGCTAGACTAATTAACTATCTTAGTTTGCATTGTTCTCTTCATGCTCTAAACTTAACAAATTCAAATAAACTAATGTACTCCAACAGATCCACCTGTATCAACAATGAAACAATTGTACTTTGAATATAAGAAAATGAAAAGCAAAATAACTAAAAAAAACTCTTCAGTGAAGTTTCAAGAATTCTAGTTATCCTAAACTTACTTGATTCTATGATGAATATTAGTTACCCGGAAAGTGCTGCCAAATACTTACATGAGTGATCACGCCAAAGTCTCTTCATCGAGTCCAACAAATCAGCAAAAAGAAGTAAGAAGCTCTATAAAATGCAAACCTTGAAGAACGAACTCCTCTTTGCCTTCTCCTCTTGATCCTTGATTGAAAATGGAGGTTGTTGAACTTTTCTGCAAAATAAGCTGCAATACACCATAAGACGATACGAGCTACCAATATCTAGACATATAAGCTTCAAAACTAAAGGCACAACTAGGATAATACTACGAATATCACTCAAATGATCTGAGCTACATAAGATAGTGAAATAAGCACATCTATGATAATACTATGAAGTAAAACATGAACTTTGGGACCAAGCTTATACTACGAACCCTTTTCTTTCGATAACAAATGAGTGATTTTTAGGACGTAACCATTGCGACCATAAATTGATCATGAACATCGGAAGCTCCTTTAGGAAAATCAACATAGCAACAAAAAATTCCTTTAGTAAAATCAAAGCTTTTCCCTTTAGCCCAAAATTTGTTCAAATCAGAAAGAAAGTGATCAAAATTTTACCCACTTCAAGTGAAGGACCCAATATTATAGTTTGATGAAGACCCACCACAAAAAATTCAAAAATCGGTGCATACAAAGCTGGTAGGAGTTTTTTTAAACATAGATTGAAAGATCTAATAACAAGATCTAAAGATTATTCACTTTAGAATAATTATACAGGAAATTAGAGACAAATTTGAGCAAGAATTGAAGGACCCAATATGAAGATCCAAAAGTTATTCACTGTAAGTTTTGGTTAATAGAGAAAAACTAAACCTCTTAGTGAAGATGACAACGGAGTCGAAGTGAACGGCTTGCTACTTTGCTGAAATCATCGAGAAATTAACGGAGTCGAAGCTTAGAAGGGTCTAATTTTGGGGAAAGTAAAGGTACTTTGGTAAAATGTAATGGGGGGGGAAGTGAAGCTATTTTGCTGAAATGTAATGGGGTCTAATTTTGGGGGAAGTGAAGCTATTTGGTTGAAATGTAATGGGGTCAAATTTTGGTGGGAAACTAAAAAGTAGTGAAAAATTTTGGGGGCAAAATTAAGAAGTTGCCTAATTTTGTTGTTGCCAGGGAAACAAATCTGTCACAAATTTATATATTTATTATTAATTGTCTTGTTATTATATTTGTGACGGAATATTCAATCCGTCACAATTTTTGTCACGGATTTGTGACAAATAATTGTCATTTTTTCTTATCAGCCTTAATTTGTGGCGAAAATATGTCCGTCACAAAAATCATATTTAAAATTTGTCACAAATCCGTTACCCTCAAAATTTTTATGGGAAAAAAAAGTTTTTTGAAGTTTTTTTATGTATGAAAGGTTGATCCATCACAATTCTGTCACAATTTGTGACAGAACTGCTCTGTCTCAAATATTCCGTCACAATTTTGACATTTTCTTGTAGTATATATCATTTAGCGTATTGATGAACTTATCTGGTTCTTCATTTCGTCCATTATTTAAGAGGAAATGACACAAATGTCCGCTGGGCCATAAATAATAAAATCTTGTACTTACGCCCATCTATTCCTAAACCCAAAAATTAGCCCATAAACTATTCCTATCCAGTAGCTAAAATCTGTAGCAAGCCTTTTGTGGCGACTAAAAGTCGCCACTAAAGCTGGGTGGTCCAATAGCCCCATCGCTTGTTTAAAAACAAAAAAACAGACTTTTTGTGGCGACTAAAAGTCGCCACTAAAGTCTTTGTCAGAAAAATCAAGTTTTTAGTGGCAATTAAAAAAGTCGCCACTAAATGTTAAATATCCCAAAACATGTATAATATGTGTATATTTAGTAAGAAATATCTCAAAAAACTCTGAGGCGATTTTTGTATATAATATGTATCGTTTGTGTATAAAAATAGGTATCAGTACCTATCTGTAATGTATATAAACTGTATAAAATATGAATCACTAAGGTATGTATCATTTTTGTATATAATATGTATCATTTTTGTATATAATGTGTATTATAGAATAGAAAAGTATCATTTTTGTATATAATATGTATCATTTTTGTATAGAAAGTGTATATATAATTTCAGCATGTGTATATAAACTATATCAGTCTTGTATAGAAAGTGTGTCATACGTATAAAAAAGTATCATAAAAACCGTATCATTGTGGTATATAACATGTATCACTATTGTATATATTAAAAATAAATATCATATCATTATTGTATAATATGTATATAATAAATGTATAATTAACGTATAATTTATTTATAATAAATGTATGATTAATTCCAGCATATGTATATAAAATGTATAATTCTTGTATATAAAGTGTATATATAATTCCAATATATGTATATATGTTGTAGCAGCCCTTTAGTGGCGACTTTTTGTGGCGACTTGTCGCATCGCCACAAAAGTCTTTTTTTTTTTTTTTTTTAAGCGCACTGGTTGTTGGGCCGGCTTGACCTTGGCATTATTTTGGCCGACCGGCCATTTTTTGGCATTATTTTAGGCCGAACGGACACCTAGTGGAATTAAGCCCAAACAGTGGTTAAATGCGGGATTAGTTTGGCTGAGTGGACACACAGTGTCCTTTTCCCATTATTTAACTCTTCTTGTTTCTTTGATCTATTATTTAACTTCTTTAGTTGGTTCTTTCCTCTGAAATTGGTTCAAAATAAGCCTCTTGCGGATGTAAATCATTGATTGTTTCTTCTTTGGGGCTAAAAAAGGAAATAGGTTCAAACAAATTGAAACAGAGGGAGTATTATTTAACTTCTTTAGTTGGTTCTTTCCTCTGTTATTTAACTTCTTTGTCGGCTTCATCTTCAATCTCGGTCAATGACCTCTGTTCTTAACCTTTTTCTAGATGAAGAAGGCATGTAATCAACTCTCCAAAATGATCCGGAACGCCCTCTAGTCGTCACCATGGCTATAAACAGTACAAATAAGACATGCAAAACACAATGGAACTTAACAAAAAATCAGAATAAAAGAAATTAGGGCTTCGCCATGAATGTAAAATAGGAATCAATAAACAATCAGAATCAACAAATTAGGGCTTCGCCTTGATTTTAAACTCAGAACATCACATTAAAAATACCATTTTGAACTTGAAAGAAATCAGAATAGGAAAAAAAATTAGGGCTTCTGTAACTTGCAATTATTTTCAGCTGAAATAATGAAATTTTGGCTCTTGAAATAGATTTTTTTGAATCCCAAAGCTGCATTCACAGTATTTTGGAGATGGAGTTGTGGGAAAATGTGAAGCTCAAGATCAGTGGAGTTGGAGGGAAAAAGAACAAAGAAGTAAGAGGGAAAGAAATATAGACCCAAAAGTTTTTAAAAATACAAAAAGGCCCCGCGTGTTTGCTAATCAAGTGATTAGTAATTTCTGGACTAAAAATAAAAGGAAAAGAAAATGAGGACCCTACCACTTAGAAAAACACTTTAGGGGTCTGCCACCTTATTCTTCCCTAAAACTAACGGTGTTACACAAAAATTCTGTTAAATTTGACTGAAAATTCACATCTTTGGCAAACCATTAACTAAATTAGAAAATATAGCTTGTGATTACGCTTCTTCTATGTCCTAGTAGGTTGAATCTATCAAATAATAGAGTTTTCTGATCTTGTCTAAGGAAGCAATCTGATGCATCAAAAAATAACCAATATCGGTCAAGATCATTCAGGATATGAGTTTGATACATAAAAGCACGTTTCGTGGAAGCTTGAAATATGAAAGCACACATGGAGTTATTGCCATTGTTCTGCAACAGTGGAGCAACATGTTTACATGAAGCACCAAACTTGAAAACCATTAATAACATTTTGAGTAAATTTCTCGAACGATTACTCAACTTGATGAATTTATCTACTAAAGTTATTTTTTTGTTATGTATCAACAAAGTCACTTTTTATTCCTTTAGGGATCGTTTGGTACGATGAATAAGTAAAAATAGTTCTGGGATAAAAATTTAGTATCACTTTATACCTTGTTTGGTTACTAATCCTGGAATAAGTTATCCAGAATTAAAAATAGTACCGGGATAGCTTATACCCATCAGAGGGTGAAATAATAATCCTGGGTGGTGGAATAATAATCCTGGAATAACTTATCCCAGGATTAAACAATAAAATTGACTAAAATAGCCCTGAGGTTCTCAAAACCCTTTTTTTACATAGCTTTTCATTGTCTTTTTTTTTTCCCCCCTTCTCCATTAGGTCTATTCACTTTTTGAATCATGTTATTTTCGCTCAATTATGGCAATCGAAGTTATAGTTTATAATTCCAGAATGGCTCCCATATAAATCCTAAAGAATAAAGGGAAAAAGTTTTTGTTCTAATGCAAAACAACGAATGCTAACTTTCAGATCATAAAAAGAACCATGAAGGGCATTAAATTGAGAAAAAGAAGAAAGAAATCAGCAGATGTATTTAAAAGAGCTGAGAACTACAGCTTCAGAAAAATTATTTTAATACTTGTTGATGTAAGATTTGAGAATTGGCGTGTTTCAAATGCATAAAGGAGCAAGAATAGGGGAAATTTTAGGCATTTTAGGCTAAATTGGGTGAGGGTATTTTTGTAAACAAACATCTTCTTTTTACAAATTAGGCAATGCATGTTAATTTTAATACAACTTACCAAACGGTGAATAAGAAATAATTTCAGGATGATTAATCCCAGTATAACTAATTTCAGGATAACTAATCTCAGCATAACTTATCTTCAAACGACCCCTCAATCATATTTTATAAAAGTCTTCACTTTCCACTCTCATTCTGATGTAGGATTCATATAAAATGTCATAAGCTTAATGATACTGTGGAAGTTTCACGTTGTATATATCATTTAGCTGCTGATCCAATTTAATCAGAATTCCGTTTTCTTTTCTATATTTCATTCTTTATTACTCTCTCCGTCCTATTTTAACTGTCGCTTTAGCTCAAACAAAAAATTCAAAAATAATTGTCACTTTAGGAATTCATGTACGTATAAAGTTGATAATTGCTTCCGGCTATACCTTTAACACTAAAGAAATAGTTTCTTTAAAGGTTAAAAACTCAAATATGCCATCGAACTATCTGAAATAGCTCATTTATGCGACTGGTTAATAGTTGGACTCATTTATGTCATCACTGTGATTGAAATGACTCATCCATGTCACTTACCGTAAACATACTTAATGACTGATTTTAAAAAATCAGATTTTACACATGGCTCCAATTAAAGCTATTAACGATCAAAGATACAGATCGTACGATTAAAGCTACATCAAAGCTACATCATATGATCAAAGGGTTCTGTATAATGTGGTTTAGGGAAATAAGAATAGGGATTTGGGTTAAAATAGTTCTAGGTAGATCGGGTCCGGACCGGATTTAATTTTATTTGGGATTGATTTTACATTAATTTGGGTTGGTTTAAGTTGACGACGTGGGGCTAGTTTAAGTTGACGATGTGGACCTCTAATTGGAGGTCACGTGTAAAATCTGGTATTTTTAAATCAGCCATTAAATCTGTTAATCGTAAGTGGCATGGATGAGTCATTTCGGTCACGACGATGGCATAAATGAACCAACTATTAATGAATGACATAAATGATAAATGAGCAATTTTTGATAGTTCGATAGCGTATTTGAGCTTTTTCCTGTCTTTTAATAATGTTCAATTCTCAAAAAATATCTAATAAGATAGAGGTAATATAATAAAATATATCTTGTATTTATTATTTTTTTAAAATGGAACAACATTTAAAAAGAGCCTGAATACTTACTATTTACTAATTCAACCCACGTTCAAATGATTAAAACGAGAAAATCTATAATCGATCAGTAATCTTTCGATGTTACTAGTTCAATACTCAATAGCCAAATATTGGTAGAAGTCGAAACATAATTAATGACGACATTGAAGTCTAATTAGTAGACTAGTGCATTTAGCAAGTAAGATTTTCTGATTTTAGTACTGTCAAATCAACCGATCTTGGAACAGTTTACAGGGCCACTCTATTTGATTGATGTTCCCATTAGATGCTACAGTATTATTCCTTAGGAGCCGTTTGTCCGTGAATTTTTGTTCCTCTTTAAAAAAATTCTTTTAAATTTGGTCATACATTGAATTGATTTTTCAAAAAATAAATAAAAATATTGAAGATAAATTTCAAGTTTGAAAACTTAATTTTGATGATTTTAAGTTAAATGCATGTCTAGACACATTTCAAATACATTTTTTCAATTTTAACTTTAAATACTATTATTTAAAGCCTACTTAGTCTGTTGTTACTAGTAGCTGGAGGAGGAGAAGCACTCTCACTCACTCAGATTCTCTCTTGAAGACAAGTAAGGCAACGACTCTTCTTTATTCCACTCAACTTGACTTTTATAATCAATCATTTCTCTTTGAAGATAAGTGGAGAATATTTTCTTCCACCAACTTAACTTACAATTTTGGTTACATATTTTCATTTCTCATCAAATGACTATAGTACTTAGTTACTTATAGGAATATTTTAGCATGTACCTAATCTAATACGTGTATCATCATTTAGTTCTATTCATCCTCCTTTTTTCTCAAATACATGTATCCTTACACTAATATCTAAATACATGAACTAACTAAATTCATGTATCACATAAATCAAAAAGTCTTTTTCCTCTTTCAAAGCAAGGTTCACATTTCAACAGTGACGTCCATTTAAAAGGGGTAGTACTACCTACCGTGATCTTTTTTGTCCCCCAAGCTTAAACTAGATACATCTAATTAAAGATGTAAAGATCTTATCCGTCCTATCACAAGTTAGATGTAACAAGAGAGAGCTCAAACCTTGGATCGAGATATATAGTCACCAGCACCGATATTTAAGGCAAATTATATAAACTATTATTAAGTGATTTAACAAAATGAAAGTATATATTAATTATTGATGATTAAATTATTAACAATCTGGGTAAAAATACATGTAATTTATATATTGATTTAGCATATACGCCGAATGAGAGCAAGGTTTAGTGATGCAGTTTTGGTTAGAGGCATCAAGTTTGGTTTGTAATGATTTTCATAGGACATTCTAAATTAATGTTTTTACCTTCAACCTTCAGTTCCTGTTTGTTGCGAGCTCAAATTTTAATAGAAGCAGTATTTAGCACAGTAAATAATTTTTACTGGCCCAACTAGTTGTGTTAGTACTTTTTTCTTACCTGTTACAGGTTACCAACTTACTATTATGAACGAATGTCAGGTGCCACAAACAATACATTTTAAGAATTATAAATTACAGCATGCAGGAAAAAACTTGATTAAATATTGAAGTGAAGTAAGGATTTAAAGTTTATGAATGCATAATTCTAATCAATTTAAGTTAATAAGTTCTAAATAGTTTATATACTTTATAAATTTTTTAAGACAAATACCGAAATTTGAACCAAAGTTATTAAATTCGATGGAACACATAATTCGTATTCTGGCTTCGTCCCTGCTGTTATTCAAAGTATGCCATTATAAGCACTATGTAAATCAGCCCTGTGAAAGAGAGCCGTTGAGCTCAGAAATACACAAAATTAACCAAACCTATGCCACTAAAGATTACGGTGGCATGGTAGTTACCCCCAATGGCAGACCTGCCTGGAAGAGAGGATGGTCACTGTATCCCATTAACTTCGAATACTATTCTGTATATCTTGAGAAATGATCATATATTTTTAGATAATCTGAAACACAAAAGCTGACCGGGGGCACTGGTTCGGTTTGCTGCTTAGTGCCTCCGCTGGAGCGTGACGCCATGTTTTCGGATTTCCGTCAAAGCCCGTCAAAAGCATATGAAATCATGCAAAAGATCCGAGCCCATCCAAATGATGTTCAGCAAGCTAACCCCAAGTAGCATGCCGGAGTGCCTTCTAGGGTTGGGTATTCCCCATCGGGCCTTCGAAGGGCAATCTAAACAGGCGATCTTAATTCACTTCTTCAATTTTTCGTGGTGCCCCTGGTAGTCGGGGCGGAGCCAATAATGGGAAAGGGGTTCACCCTTAATTACATTGTATATGCAAGGTTTTTTTTTTTTTTTTGTATATATAGTACATTTTCCAACGGTAAGATCTGCTCCGCCCACCCACCCCCCCAACTCTATCCGTCCTCTCCTCTGTTGCTGACACCGACGACCACCGGCGGTACATTTTCCGGCCGGCTAGAGCCTCTCTCTCTCTCTTTTTTTCCTTTCTCTTTCCTCCTCTACCCTGCACCAGGAAATCCTCCCCCAGTAGGTTTCCGGTCAGGTCTGCACAGGTATACAAGTATCCGGCAGAATACGGCGGCGAACAGTGATTCTCGGCGGTGAACAGTATTTTCCGGCGGTGAACAGTATTTTTCGGCGGGAACTGGAATTTTCGGCAGTGAACAGGTTCTTTTTACCTGGAGCTGGTACCTCCAGTAGGCAGTATCCATTTAGCCTTTCAAATTTTGCCTGCTTTACTTTATTGTATATTTGTTTCACTTTGTTGCCTTTAGCTTAACTTGTGCTTTAGTATTGACCTCTATTTGTCTTGGATAAACCTTCGACTAGTGTTTGTTTGCTTTAGTGGCTTTAGTGAGGGATGGTAGACTAAGGTCATGTTCTCGGTCGGGGACGGGGCTAGGGGTAGGGGGTTAAGGGAGCTTCTAGGTTGAGAATAGGGTCTTGGAACATTAAGACTTTAACGGGAAAGTCTATAGAGCTAGTTAAGATTCTTAAGAAGAGGATGATTAATATTGCTTGCGTCCAGGAGACGAAATGGGTAGGACCTAAAGCTAAGGAGGTGGACGGGTATAAGCTTTGGTTCTCGGGTAAGTCGGGAGACAGGAATGGGGTAGGCATCTTAGTTGATAGTGAGCTAAGGGATCAGGTGGTCGAGGTTAGAAGGGTTAATGACAGGATGATGACGATTAAGTTGGTCGTTGGAGGGTTCACCCTGAACATTATTAGTGCTTACGCATCACAAGTAGGCTTGGGCGAGGAGGTTAAGAGGTGTTTTTGGGAGGATTTGGATAAAGTGGTAGGAGGTATACCGCTTACTGAGAAGTTATTTGTAGGAGGAGATTTCAATGGACACATTGGGTTTGTTTCGAGGGGTTATGATGATGTGCATGGGGGTTTTGGCTTTGGAGACAGGAACAGAGGAGGAGTCTCACTCCTGGATTTCGCTAGGGCTTTTGGCTTGGTGGTAGCTAACTCGAGTTTCCCTAAGAAGGAGGAGCACTTGGTAACCTTTCGTAGCTCGGTGGCTGCGACGCAGATAGACTTTTTGCTCCTTAGAAAGGATGATAAAGGCCTTTGTAAAGACTGCAAGGTCATTCCGAGTGAGAATCTTACGACCCAACATAAGCTATTGGTGATGGATTTGGAGATCAAGAGGAAGAAGAAGAAGAGGGTCGCCGATGACCGACCGAGGATCAGGTGGGGGAGTTTGACTTTGTCTAGTGCCTAAGAATTAGAGGAGAAGTTGATAGCTTTAGGGGCATAGGAGAGCAGGGGAGATGCGAGCAGTATGTAGGATAGGACGTCCAGTTGCATTAGAGAAGCAGCTAGAGAGGTTCTAGGAGTCTCAAGAGGTCGTCGTGGTGGCCACCGAGGGGATTAGTAGTGGAATGGGGAAGTCCAAGGTAAAGTGGAAGCAAAGAAGCAGGGATATGCGAAGCTGGTAGACAGCAAGGATGACGAAAAGAAGCGAATGAATAGGGAAAAGTATAAGATGGCGAGAAAGGAGGCGAAGTTGGCAGTGTCGGCAGCGAAAACGACAGCTTTTGAACGCCTTTATGCAGAACTAGAGGACAGAGGCGGGGATAAGAAGTTATTCAGGCTTGCCAAGGCCAGAGAGAGGAAGGCACGCGACCTGGATCAAGTGAAGTGCATCAAGGACGAGGATGGCAAAGTGTTGGTGGAGGAAGCTCTCATTAGACGGAGATGGCAGTCGTACTTCCATAAACTCTTGAACGAAGAAGGGGACAGAGACTTTGTGTTGGGAGATTTGGAGTACTCTGAGAGGCATCGCGATTGTGGTTATTGTAGGAGTATAAGGGTCGACGAGGTTAGGGTGTTATCCGTAGAATGTGCAGGGGAACAGCGACCGGACCTGACGAGATTCCTGTGGAATTTTGGAAGAGTGCAGGAAGGGCAGGCTTGGAGTGGCTGACTGGGTTGTTTAATGTCATTTTCAAGACGGCGAAGATGCCCGAAGAATGGAGGTGGAGTACAATGATCCCTTTGTACAAGAACAAGGGCGACATTCAAAGCTGTAACAACTATAGAGGTATCAAGTTGCTAAGTCACACTATGAAAGTGTGGGAAAGGGTGGTAGAGATGAGGGTGAGGAGAGACGTGTCTATTTCAGAGAACCAATTCGGATTCATGCCGGGGCGTTCTACTACTGAAGCCATTCATATTGTTAGGAGATTGGTGGAGCAGTATAGGGAGTAGAAAAGGGACTTGCACATGGTATTCATCGACCTAGAGAAAGCTTACGATAAAATGCTAAGAGAGGTTCTGTGGAGATGCAAGGAGGCTAAAGGTGTACCTGTGGCGTACATTAGAGCGATCAAGGACATGTATCATGGAGCCAAGATCAGAGTGAGGACTATAAGAGGAGACTCGGAGCACTTCCCAGTTCTGATGGGTTTGCATCAAGGATCAGCCCTTAGCCCATTTCTTTTTGCCTTGGTGATGGATGGATTGACGCGACAAATTCAAGATGAGGTGCCATGGTGTATGTTGTTCGCGGATGACATAGTCTTGATAGACGAGACTCGCAGCGGAGTCAACTCTAAGCTAGAGGATTGGAGACAAACGTTAGAGTCTAAAGGATTCAAGTTGAGTAGGACCAAAACAGAGTACTTGGAGTGCAGGTTCAGTGGTGTACCTCAGGAGGCTGACGTGGAAGTGAAGCTTGGTACCCAGGTCATTCAAAAGAAAGGAAGTTTCAAGTATCTTGGGTCTATTTTACAAGAAAATGGAGATATTGACGATGATGTCACACATCGTATTGGTGCAGGATGGTTGAAATGGAGGCTCGCTTCCGGAGTCTTTGTATGACAAGAAAGTGCCACCAAAACTTAAGGGCAAGTTCTACAAAGTGGTGGTTAGACCGATCGTTGTACGGGGCAGAGTGTTAGCCAGTCAAGAACTCTCACGTGCAGAAGATGAAAGTCACGGAAATGAGAATGCTGCGGTGGATGTGTGGGCACACTAGGAGAGATAAGATCAGGAATGAGGACATCAGGGACAAGGTGGGAGTGGCAACGGTGGAGGACAAGATGCGAGAAGCGAGGTTGAGATGGTTTGGGCATGTGAAGAGGAGAGGCATAGATGCCCCAGTGCGGAGGTGTGAGAGGTTGGCTTTGGACGGTTTTAGGAAAGGTAGAGGAAGGCCAAAGAAATATTGGGGAGAGGCGATTAGGCAGGACTTAGCGCTGTTTCAGATTACCGAAGACATAACCTTAGATATGAGGTTGTGGAGGGCTCAGATTAGGGTAGAAGGCTAGTAGGTAGTCTCGCTTTTCTATCGCACTAGTAGGAGTAGCTTTGCTCTACCTTTTATTGCCCTATGTTTCCTGCTTTTAGGTGTTGGGTCTTGTCTCTCCATGCTGTTTTATCATGACTTCTTTGCCCTTGTTTTTGCTCATTTTCGCATTGCTTTGATTTGCCTCTCGGTATCTGACTTTTCTCCCCTTATTTTCTTGATTTCTTTTGAGCCGAGGGTCTTTCGGAAATGCCTCCCTACCAAGGGGGGGTAAGGTCTGCGTACATTTAACCCTCCCCAGACCCCAGACTGTGGGATTCAACTGGGTATGTTGTTGTTGTTGTTGTAGTACATTTTGAGCCCCCTTGCTTTTTGTGCGTTTACTTCTTTATATTTTTTAACCTACCCTTAATACAAATTCCCAGCTCTGCCACTGCTAATAGTACTCCCGTCATCTTTAAATCATGAGTCTGCCTTTAAACTTATGTCTATATATATTTTTAATTAGAAGTCTTAAATTTGAGTCTGAAATATATATATATAAGTATAAAATTGTTTTTAACAAAAGGTATTTTACCCCAATGCAGTGGCGGAGCCACAGCCCATCAAGGATGTTCAACCGAACACCCTTCGCCAAAAAATTATATCGTATAGACATATCAATTTTATGAATTATAGATATTTTTACATATTAAACACCCTTATTATATATTACTTCTTCAATATTCGAATACCCTTTATAAAATCTCTGATTCCGCCACTGCCCAATGTAAGACTTTCTCTTGCAAATATGAATTGATTGAACCAAGAAACCAATATTGAATAAAACAAAAGAATAGAAGCACACCGGCACATAAATGACCCCAGAAACTAGTGGTGTTGTATGTGTGGTTCTCCAGTAATAGGATGTGACAAAATGCACAGATTTGCAGTTAGCCAGTCAAATCGCTGTTTTTTTTTTTTTTTGGTCTGTTTCCACAGTTTTTAACGTTAAATCACATCGTTTCAGAATTTAGAGTAAAAGCTGTGACAGTACTGCTACTCTCTAATCTACTCTACTCGCTTTTTTACACTTTTTCCCCTATTTTTTCTCCCACAATTTATAGCATATTCATCACCTGACTTTTCAACTCTTTCTCTTTGTTTCTTCTCTTTTCTGTAAGTATATATTACCTTCATCTCCTTATACTTCTTGGCATTTACTGCAACTTTTTAATCTGCATTGTCTTGCAACTCCTTTTCCTCACTTTTCAGGACACTTCCCCATAAGTGGAACTGAACAAGAGTAAAAAATAAAGTAACTATGCTTCTTCAGTACTATCTTATGAAACAACCCCTTTTTCCCTCGTTGTATTTATAATTGTAGCATGATGTTTATATTTACTACTTACTTGTTCTTGTAGCAGATCAATTTATTTGAAACTGCACTGAGGAAATGACAAAAGATGAAAACTTTAAGCTCCTAAAGTTCCAGGTAATTTTCTTTAGGAGCCAGTATTTTTAATTTATAGGTTCTGAATCATAAAATTTTTTTGCTTATTAGTTCTGATAGATTATTTTCACATATCAGATGATTTTTTAATATAAATACAAGATTCTGAACCTAAGTTACTGAACTTTGTCGAATCTAAGTTCTATGCTCCTTTTTTTTGTAGAATTGTGTTCTCCGGGTGAACATGCATTGTGATGGATGCAAGCAGAAAGTGAAAAAGCTCCTTCAGAGAATTGAAGGTGCCATCTTTTTCCTGGTATTTTGGCTGTTTTGAACAATATGTTGGTCATGCAAGTAAAGAACTTTTTTGAGTTTTATGGAATTCGAGCTCGGTTGCTGGTGCTTTTACACTGTCAGTGGCTAGGGGCGAGGGACAGAGCTAGAATATTTGTTAGGAGTTCGGCCGAACTCAGTAACTTTGGTTCATACTCTGTTTTTGTATTAAAAATTGGTTGAATATGAACAAAATACATTATTTTAGAACTCGGTGACTTAAATAAACTAGAATCTCAAACCCATAAGCTTCAAATTTTGACTTCACCTTTGTCCGTGGCTACTCTTTCCAAGCTTGGTTGTGGTCTTTAGGATGACTTTATAATTGTTGGAGTCAAGTGGTCCACATACATTGGTTTTGAACTTATGTCATAAAAAGGATTGAAATATGATGATCAATGATCTTTTCATACATTTAGGAGTATTAGGATTTAGGAGCCTTTTCTAGCTGTCCAAAAGTTGATTTCTCTTTTGTTCTTTCTTTTCCCTTAACCTAATTTGTGCTTGGGTTTTCCCCCTTCTCTTACTTCGTATAGGTGTTTACCAAGTAAACGTTGATGCTGGGCAGCAAAAAGTCACAGTTTGTGGAAGTGTAGATTCAGGAATTCTAATTAAAAAATTGTTTAGAGCTGGTAAGCATGCTGAGCTATGGTCTAAGAAAAATAACCAAAACCAGAACCAGAACAACACTTACTGCATGAAAGATGGAAAGGACAACAGAAATCAAAAGCAAGTTCAGTTTAAGGATCTTGAGAACCAACATGAATTCAATTTTGTAGCACTAGGAGAGGAAGACGATTATAATCTTGATGAGTACGAGGAGGAGGATGATTATGTTGGTGAAGAAGAGATGAAATTTATTAAAGAAAAAGCAAACCAAATAGCCCTTCTTGGGCAACAAAATGCAGAAGCAAACAATGCCAAGAAAGCAATGTCAGCAGCTCCCAACAATGGTAAGCTCTAAAAAACTGAAATTAGCTACAAACTTCATCGCTAAATTGCTTGGAGCTAACATACTTTTTTTTGATAATCTGTCACTAAATAGGATTAGCGTTAGCGTCGGATTTCGTTGTTCAGCTACAGAATCTGTCCGTGCTAATTCGTCACTATATTGCTTGTAGCTAACATAATTTTTTGATAATTCATGCTAAATAGGATTATCGATGGATTTTACTCTTTAGCTGCGGAATTTGTCCGTTGCTAAATAGGATTAGCAATGAATTTTATTATTTAGCTACAAAATTTGTCTCTCCCTAATCAGTTCTAAATTGGTCATAGATAACATAATTTTTTGGATAATCCATCTCTAAATAAGATTAACGACGGATTTTGCTGTTTAGCTATAGAATTTTTCAGTCGTCAATCCATCCCTAAATTTCTCATAGCTAACATAGTTTTTTTGATAATATGTTGCTGAATAGGATTAGCGCTGAATTTTGCTGTTTATCTACATAATTTATCCGTCGCTAATTCTTATTTTTTCAGTAGTGAAGGTAAATGAAAATATCAATGCTGGCAAGAAACTAATTGACCCCAACACATTGGCTGCCTTGAAAATGAACATGATGAATGGTGCACAATTGGGAGGTGGTGGAAATGTCAATCTAGGTGAAACTGGACATATGAGAAATGATATAAATGCAAGTATGATGAATCTTGCTGGTTTTCATGGGAATGGTACTAACAATGTTGCTTCAATCTTGAATGGAGGAAACAATTCTAACTTAATGGGACCTAGAGGATTTCAAGTTCATCCAAACAATGTCATACAACAAGGATCTTCAGGTCATTTTAATCCTTCTAGCACCTCTATGCTAATGAACATGAACAATATTGGTGGTCATCAACAGTACAATCCAACATCAATGCTGATGAATTTGCAGAACAGGCATGCTATGCAACAGCCTCAGATGATGTACAATAGGTCTCCTTTTGTTCCTCCGGCAACCGGTTATTACTATAATAATTATGGCCAAGTACCATATATTTCTTCTTATGTTGAGCCTAGTTTTGCTTCTGCTGATCCCTCTGCTAATATGTTCAGTGATGACAACACCAGTAGTAGCTGTTCAGTCATGTAATAAACTTGTGGGAATTTAGTAGAGGAGGGATAATTTCTATAATATTTTGTTCTCAAATAAGATATTATGCTTTATGTATTTTCTTGCTTGTTGTATAATTGTCTCTCTTAAGACCTGACATTATTGTCTCTCTATCCATTAGTATCTATCTGGAATGGGAAATTATATTAATATAAAGTTTTTGCTTTGCAGTCTTTGAAGGGTATGCTCAACTTGATCTTATTTCTAGTTTAGAATTTGTTGAACTGAATGTTTGGCATTATGCAGTTCAAAGTCACGGATCATAAAAAGGAATGTAGTTAGATGGTTGACATTTCTCATTTTTCGATCTTCGTATTGAAGAATGTCTCGTTAGGGAACATTTTAATCTTTTAGTAGTCGAAAATTTCTCATTTCCAATCTTGGAATTGAAGAATGTCTCATTAGGGAGCTTTTAATCTTTTTGTGGTTGAATATTACTCATCGACCTTGGTATCGAAGAATATCTTGATAGGATAGATTTTACTCTTTTAGTCAGCCTATCCTCTGCCAATTTAATAGGACAGTAAGAACATCAATTATCAGTCAGAAATACTAGCTGCCAGCCTACCACAACCCTGCTCTTTTCTTTGGCTTTGAGACAGAATGTAAGCGAGCTCACACTGTCACACATGTGGAGATATGAACGTTTAAAAAAAAAAAAAAAAATGTACAAGAGGAGAAATAACATACTGTTGGAAGGTGATAGTGGGAAGAGTTATAGTATTTGATATGATGATATAATATATATATATATATATATTATCGGTTCTGAACATAAACATGGGGGGAGTTGTGCTTTCTAAATGTGTTTAGTTTTGAGAAACTGACTTGTGTGGGTATAAGCCTGGCAACCGGTTTGGGTTAACCGATTCAAACCGGTTACATACCGGTCCGGTTTCGATTTTTTGGGATCGGAACCGAACTGGTTAAACCGGTCAAAATTTTTAAAAAAAATGTAGCCGTTGGGACATTGGCCTGGACCGTTGGCCAACGGTCCATTTGCAAAAATGGCTGTTGGCAAACGGTTCCAAACTCCCCTTTTGGCCCCTCCCAACCCCTCCAAACTTTTTTTTTAACACTTTAACCCATCCCCCACCCCTATATAAACCCCTCTCCATTTTCATTTTAATCCACACCAATTCACTCTTCTCTTTCTCTCAATCTCTCAATTATAGTTACTTTGCAACAATTAGCCACTTTAAATTTCTCTCAATTAAATATTATAAAGTCTTATTATAGTTTCAATTATTAATTTTGCAATTATAATATTGTTGGTGGAGTTAGTGATCCGAAATAGCTTTGGTGGATTTGCAATTCTAGCCGCTTTCACTTTGTTGGAAATTAGTCCGGCAATGTAGTACCTTCGTTCCAACTCTATCTTTATTTTTCACAATTTAATTTACACAATTTAATTCTAGTAATTTAATTTGTTGCAATTTATTTGAGTGTGATTTAAATTAATTCTATTTGCTTTTAGGCAAGGAACTAGTATGGATGGTGGAACGGGTACACTAAATAGTCATATGAGAAAGAAACATATGGATGTTTGGGGAGAGCAAACGGGTTCAAATGTGGGGGATATTCAAATGACGATAGACCCATGAACCGGTAAAACTTTTAAGTATGACAAGAAAAAAGAGCGTGTCGAAATAGCTAAACTGGTAGCTTATGATTGTTTACCATTTTCCTTCCCTTCGAGTTTGGGGTTTGTTACTTACATTCAACGTTGTTATAATCGCTATTTGAGGGTATTCCTAGAAGTACTTGTAGAGCGGATGTTATAGATTTGTATAAAAAATATAGATTTTATTTGCGCCATGTATTTAATTCTTTAAATTGTAATGTTTCTCTTACCGCCGATTTGGGTCTTAGTCTTAACAAGTTAGATTTTTTTTGCTATTACATATCATTGGTCTTCAAAAAAGAATTATAGTTTTTTCGTGGTGGGCATCGAGGGGATTGGTGGTGGAATGGAGAAGTGCAAAGGAAGGTGGAAGCAAAGAAGCTGGCATATGCGAAGTTTATAGAAAGCGAGGATGAGGTGGAGAAGTGGACGAATAGAGAACTTTATAAGATGGCGAGGAAGGAGGCGAAGTTGGCGGTTTCGATGGCAAAACGGCGGCTTTTGAACGCCTTTATGCGGAATTAGAGGAAAAAGGCGGGGATAAGAAATTGTTCAAAGCAAAGCCAAGGCAAGAGGAGAGGAAGGCACGTGATTTGGATCAAGTGAAGTGCATCAAGGACGAGCATGGTAAAGTATTGGTAGAAGAGGCTCACATTAGACGGAGATGGCAGTCATATTTCCACAAACTCTTGAATGAAGAAGGGGACAAGGACATTATGTTGGGAGATTTAGAACTTATAGGGAGGCGTCGCGATTTTGGGTATTGCGGAGTATTAAGGTTGAGGAGGTTAAGGGTCTTCGTTCGTAGGATGCGCAGGAAGAAGCGGCAGGACTCGACGAGATTCCCCGGAGAATTTTGGAAGATTGTGGGCTCGGCAGTCCGGGAGGGTCGACTAGGTTGTTTAATGTCATCTTTAAGACGGCAACGATGCCCGAAGAACGGAGGTCGAGTGTAATGATCCCTCTATACAAAACAAGTGGCGATATCCGAGTTGCAACAACTATGCAGGTATCAAGTCGCTAAGCCATACTATGAAAGTGTGGGAAAGGGTGGTGGAGATGAGGGTGAGGAGAGGTGTATCTATCTCGAGAACCGGTTTGGATTCATGCGGGACGCTCAACTGGCGCAGGCCATCCATCTTGTAAGGAGACCGGGTGGAGCAAGATAGGGAGAGGAAGAGAGACTTACATATGGTATTCATTGACCTAGAAAAGGCTTACGACAAAGTTCCAAGGGAGATCCCATGGAGATGCTTGGAGGCTAAAGGTGTACCGTGGCGTACATTAGGGTGATCAATGACATGTATGAGGGAGCCAAGATCGGGTAAGGACGGTAGGAGGAGACTCGGCAGCACTTCCAGTTGTGATGGGGTTGCATCAAGGATCAGCTCTTAGTCCATTTTTATTTGCCTTGGCGATGGATGAATTGACGCGGCATATTCAAGGCGAGGTGCCATGGTGTATGCTTTTCGCGGATGACATAGTCTTGATCGACGAGACTCGTAGCGGAGTCAACGCTAAGCTGGAGGGTTGGCGTCAAACTTTGGAGTCTAAAGGATTCAAGCTGAGTAGGACCAATGCGCAGTACTTGGAGTGCAAGTTCGATGAAGCACCTCAAGGGTGGCGTGGCCGAGGCTTGGTACCCTGTGTCATTCGGAAGACAAGTAGTTTCAAGTATCTTGGGTCTATTATACAGGCAAAATGGGGAGATTGACGATGATGTCACACATCGTATTAGGGCAGGGTGGATGAAGTGGAGGCTCGCTTCCGGAGTGCTATGTGATAAGAAGGTGCCACCATAACTTAAGGGCAAGTTCTACAAAGTGGTGGTTAGACCGACCATGTTTTATGGGGCGGAGTGTTGGCCAGTTAAGATCTCTCACGTTCAAAAGATGAAAGTTGCCAAGATGAGAATGTTGAGATGGATGTGTGTGGGCACACCAGGGACAGGATTAGGAACGAGGCTATCCCGGGACAAGGTGGGGTGGCCTCGGTGGAAGACAAGATGCGGGAAACGAGGCGAGATGGTTTGGACATGTGAAGAGGAGAGACACGATGCCCCGGTGCGGAGGTGTGAGAGGTTGGCCATCGATGGTTTCGGAAGAGGTAGGGGTAGGCCGAAAAAGTACCGGGGAGAGGTGATTAGACGAGATATAGCGCGATTCTGACTTACCGAGGACATGACCTTAGATAGGAGGGTATGGAGGACTCAGATTAGGGTAGAAGGCTAGTAGATAGTAACGTTTATCCTTTCATATTAGTAGTCACATTTGTGCTTTGATTTACGCTACTATTTGTTATCTTGTACTTTGATTATCTTATTTTATCCGTGATAGCTACCGCTCCTTTACAACCGTTCATCATGGCTTAGTCGCTTTAGTTATTTACATTTCCATATCGCTTTGAATCTCTTGGCCTTATCTGACCTTTTGTTATGCTTTTATGCTTTTATGCTTTCTATTGAGCCGAGGGTCTTTCGGAAACAGCCGTCCTACCTTGGTAGAGTCGTCCGCGTACACTCTACCCTCCCCGCACCACTGTCAGGATTCAACCTGGGTTGTTGTTGTTGTTGTTGTTGTTGTTGTTGTTGTTGTTGTCATATGATGAAGGGAAAGGTCGTTACGATGAATTTTTTTTAGCGGATTCAATGTCTACTATTATGAGATTTTTTAACATTTATAGAAAAATATTTTGTATTGCTTTAGATAATGCTTTTAATAATACAAAGGCGATTGGCCTTTTAAAAAGGAAATTAAACCCTCCGCTAAAAAATATTTTTCATGTGAGATGTAGTTGTCATATTTTAAACTTAATAGTTTAAAGATGGTCTTGAGTGTTTTGAATATTCTATTCAAAAAGTTAGAAATGCGGTCGCGTTTCTTTTTTGTAATGCTAATGGGGGAAGACTGAGAGATTTTAAGAATTCTTGTGTGGAAAATAGCCTTAGACCTAGGAAAATTCAAGTAAAAATTGAGATTAGGTGGAACTATACTTACATTATGCTACAACAAGCATATGAGTATAGGATTCCCATACAACAAGTTCATAACAAATATAATATTAATAATGATGATTGGTTAAATATTACGGATTGGGAAGATGTTAAGGAATGTGTTGAACTCTTACAAAATTTTTATAATGTAACTCTTGCTTTTTCTAGACAATTCTATCCCACGGTAACCGAAATTTTAGCCTACTTAGCGGAAATAGCTAGAGTTTTACAAGAGTATAAAAATAAATTCGGTTATCAAGCCGCTATTTTTAATATGACAACAAAATTTAAAAAGTATTTTTTCCCATCCCAACTTTATTTATATTGAGTTCTCTTTTAAATCTTTGTTTAAAAATGTCTTATACTAAAGCATTGGTTAATCAAATTTATACATTTTTAGAAATTGAAGAGGGAGTTGAACCCTCTTTAGCTGAAGCTGAGCTCGCTATTGATACCGAGTTTAGAAAAGTTTTTAGTCATTATTCTAATTTGAAAGAAAATGCTACATCCGTTGCTCCACGCCCTACTACTTCTCAAAGTAGCAAAAGGGGCTTGTCGGGTTTGTCGCATTTAAAAGTTTTACATTCACATCCAACTCCTTCTTGTAATGCAAACTTTGATGAATATCACATTTATTTGATGCAGCCAAATGTGGATATCAAGGAACTAGATGATTTGGACGTCTTAGCATGGTGGAAAAAATACAAGGCAAGTCATCGGATACTTTCAAGAATGGCTCGAGATATCCTTACGGTTCAAATATCAACCGTGGCTTCGGAGAGTGCATTTAGCCAAGGAAGACAACAAATTAGAGACCATAGACACTCATTATCCGGATTTGCAAGTACTAGTGTGCATTCGCGATTGGATTAGATCGGAGCCACGCAACCAAAACTTAGAAGCGGTGGAAGGCGAAGAGGAAGAGATTGAAGATTTGATAGCAAGTGGAGCGGACCAAATAGAAGACTTTGAAGATATCTCCATGGCCGAATATGATATGGGGAAATTAACCAAATGATTGACAATTGGTGATTTTATTATTCTATTATTTCTTTGCAACTCATGTATTATTTGCAAGTTAAAAAAAACTACAACTTGCAAATAAATGTTATCCAAGAATGAATAAAATATATGGCTCATTGAGCTTTCTTCTATTTACTTGTGTTCATATTTCTACTTATAATAAGTTAGGAATATACCTAAAATATACTTATAATATACATCTACTTAAGTTAAAAACTAGAAAGTTATATACTTGAAAAATAACTAAAATATACTTATAATATAAATATACTTAATTTATAAAATACGAATTTATAAACTTAGAAAAAACTTAAGCTATAAATAACTTAAGTTATAATATATAAGTTATAAGTATACGTATAACTTAAACATATATATATAAGTTATAAGTATATATAGTATATATAATACATATATATATATATATATATATATATATATATATATATATATATATATATATATATATATATAACCTAAGAATATCGATATATATAAATATATTCTTAGTATATTTTAAGATATATATAGTATAACTTAAGCATATATACTAAATATATATATATATATATATATATATATATATACGTATATCTTTCGTTTCTTCATTAATCGGTAAATATATAAACTTTACTTATAAACTCATATAACATATGTAAATATACCTACAATATATAATAAATACTATAATATATATATATATATATATATAATATATATATATATATATACTATAAAAAAAAAAAAAAGAGGTTTTGAACAGTTTCGAACCGGACCGGTCCGGTTTCCATTTTAAAACTGGTAAACCGGAACCGGCCACTTTTAAACCGGAAACCGGTCGGTTTATTAACCTGGGCCAATGTCGGTCAGTTCAACCGGTTGACAGGGCTTAGTTCTAACCAACGAAGCTAGCTCTCAAAGGCAAGAGCTGAACTACACTTCACACCCGCTCATAAAATAATTACGTGCATAACAACCTAAAACTTGAACAAAAAAATGAACTGGAACTCTTTTTTTGGGTATAAATATATATAGCTCAAGGGCAGATGATAAATTTATTAGCCTAAAGTAGAAATGGTAGAATTATCTTTTAAAAATACTCACATGTCATTTCATTTTAAATATATCAGAGAGTGACACGTAAAAATGTAGTAAAAGATATAGCAGAACGCAAGGTTTCCTTTGCAAGTAATACTTAGGAAAGTCCAACCTATTTAGAGAGAAGTGAGATCAAAGAAATCACAAGAATTTAAGCTAACCTATGATTGGATATTTGGATTGAAAGGATGTGCATACTATTGAGCTACAAGGATGACACTTTACCATATTGCGTGTATGTTTTATCTCAATTAAATACCGCCCCAGAATCGAAGAAAATATCTTGACGGCAAAACACATACCCTATTTTAACCTAAGTTAAAATAGTTTACGACATCCTTGTGAATTCCGGGGTTAATTAAAAAGTTGAGTCGCCACCTAATTATTTATGGTGAATTAGGACACCTAAGGTAATTAAAGTTATTATCTAAAGTTGATTTGTTTTTCAAGTCTACGAAACCAAAAAGATCTAGGTAAGGGTTCAACTAACCTAGAGGGAAGGTGTTAGGCATCCTCTAAGTTCCATTAATAATGGTTAACCGACCGGACTTAAGTGAATTAATTAGGCTAAGTGTAAGTTGTAAAGATTATATATCAACCTATAAGGTAGTTAAAACTAAGAGAAACGGGAATTAGCAACTAAAAATGAAAAGGTAGTGACTAACTCTGTATTTGAAACCAATTGACACTTTAAAAAAGAACGTTGTGGCATTTTTAAAACCTTTTCCTTTATTTGGACCTAATTCCTCATAAGTACTAGCCGAACGTGAAATTGCTACCTCGATATGATCTAACTGAACTTTAACTTCTAGTCTCCCCTTTTAAATCTCTTCTTTTGGTCTTAAAACGTGATAGTGCTTACCTTGACCCTTCTTCATCTTTTGGTTTTTACCTACATCCCCATTAACTTAAAACTCCCTAAATTACTAATTATGGATGAAATTAGTATGGCTAAAATGAAACCAATCACTAATCTTTTGTTCAACAAATAACACACAAGCAAGTAGAGGCAAACGAACCAAATAAAATACTAGTTGCACAATACGAATTAAGATGCACAAAATAAAAACAAAGAAACAAATAAATTAAACGGGCTCAGCCCATTTTGTGGGATTGCGGCGACTGTTTGCTGTTGGGTTTCGGCCCAGTGATTTTAACAGATTGCCTCGGGTGGCTGACGGGCTGACTCGATAGAAATGTTTCGTTGGGCTTCGGCCCAACATCGAATGCGGGAGGAGTCGAGTCGCTCGGACTCACGCGTGGTGGTCATGCATAAAAAGGGAAAAGGAAAAGGATTAGTATGTAATCCACAAATAAGACCAAATACATAAAATTAGATTCAAAAGAAAGAATAGCAGTGATCCATTTGATTTCATCATGTGATGATTATTTCAAATATAAGATTGGACTTTACTCGAACAAGCATGCATTCTTGAATAACATATCCAAACAGTAATGAACTTATATGAGGGTTGGAAATGAACTTGACATTCATAAAGGTCCAGTCATTACAAGCTAAACAAACCGACAAATGGCTATACCATACAGCAAACAAGACGCAAACTAGACCATTAAATAACTGAACACTATAATTAAACAGAGTGGACCAAACTAAACCCAAAACAAGAAAGTTTAAACGAAGCATGCAGGAACCGATCTCGTATGAGACAAGAATTTAGGTTCGCATTGAATAAGCTGAACAGAGGCATCTTTTACTAAATGGGACAATCCTAACCAACAAGGAATCACATATCCAGTTGAGGGCATGACTGCCTTTATATCCAACACCATCTAATTCAGAGTTTAAAAAAAACAGTAGAGGACCACATGATTTCATTCAAAACAGATCCGAACACCTCAGGAAATATGACTATTCAGCGCATAAACAGAACCTTAAATGGAACAAACGGAAGAAGGAAAATAGGATCAGATTCACTCTTCTTTATAATGTCTAAAAGGAAATAATAACAAACATGAAAGGAAGAAGATAATCTACGAAACTATGTTAACACTTGGTCACAGTTGAGATGTTATAAACATAGTTTATATCCAAACATCAAAATAATATATTCATGTGCTCATTGCATAAGAGACTGCTCGAACACCTCGGATGTGATCTCTAACTTCTAAATCATGTTTGGGGTATATCATATACATGATATCTAAACAAATGAATTCCTAGCAAACTTCAGTCGATAAACTCGCAGGAAATTTTAGCATACCATCGAAATAGAGTGTTTCTTACAGAATTCTTAAAAAACGACCATTTTGCAGAAAAATCAACTGTAATAGTACGCAGAAGCAGTTTCATTTTTAAGCTGAAACGGTTGTTGATTAGAGCAGGATCATGAAAAGGCAGTAAAGACTCATATAGAGACTGCCGAATGGGCAAGAAGAGGATAAATGCGCAGGGAGTGCCAATCTGTTTATAGTCATATACATAATATACCTAGG
The DNA here is from genome assembly GCF_029784015.1 of Lycium ferocissimum. Taxonomy (NCBI): domain Eukaryota; kingdom Viridiplantae; phylum Streptophyta; class Magnoliopsida; order Solanales; family Solanaceae; genus Lycium; species Lycium ferocissimum. Next base: position 61,997,004 of record NC_081347.1, read on the forward strand.
ATGTATATACTTTGTCATACATATCAGATATATACCGAATGTATATCTTATGTATATTCGACTTTAAAATAAATTCTAAATTCTGGAAAATCAGTCCAAACAATTTAGCTACAGCATACGTCCTTCAAGTTCATTTTAACAGTTATCATCCTATTCTAACAGCTCCCAATCATCAAACGAATAACGTGACGACAAAGAAACTACATAACAATAAAAAGACCGAAAGAGTTAAAATTGCAACTAACACAGCAAAACCAAAGACTGAAAGCAATAAGTATATCGAAATTTACCTTGTTTGCGTGCGATGAACTGGGACGTCGAGGTCTCGAATCTACTCGAACACGACGAATAGCCCAGGCGCTCCGACTCGAATAAAATTCGATTATATGATAATATAGTGATTTAGAGTAATATACTGCCAACGTTTTGAGACACGAAAGAACTCGGTTTGGACAAATTCGAGATTTTGAGTAATAGTCGAAAATAAAGTTGAATGTGGTAAAGTATCGGTTGTTCGAAAAACCCTCGATTACGTTAAAATTCCGAAATAAAGAGGTATGTTTTGAAGATCGTCCCCCCTTTTACGGGGCGGGAGAATTGAAAGTCATTTTATAGATGGAAGGAAGTCTTAGGTTTTTTGACCCCGATGGAATTGAAGTTGAAATCCTTTCAAATCCGAACGTTAGAATTTGTACGAAATTGTTTGTTTGTGATCCTTTTTCCGTGACCTATTAAAAAGTCGAACAAACATGGAAATGGAAAGGCACGATCTGAGTTGGAGAGAAAGTAGCTTAGCTTTTCGTTTAAAATAGAAGAATCCCTCCCGATTATTGCACGAAAATGGTCCGTAAGCAATGGAGCCATGGTTGAGAGTTTGTTTTCTTGCTCGAGAGAGAGAAGGAGAGAGATAGTGAAGAAACGCGCTGGAAAGAGAGATGTTAGGTCTAGGCGAAAAAATGGGAATTGTTCAATTGGGTTGGCCTTAATCGGGTTCGGTCCGAAATATTCGTTAAACATCGTTTGGGCCACCAGCTTGGACGATTAAAAATTGGGTCGTGTTTGTGTAGTGAATTTAATTTGGATCATTCCTCCTTCATTTTAATTATTCTTGGGCTTTTAACTTAATATCTAGTACAATATATATTATGATAAATTATGATTAATTGTAGAAAATAAAGGACTTGATAAAGTATAATTAATTTAACGAAAATAAAGTGACGACGAACCCTTTTGAAATTTGTGATAAAGTGATGCTAGTAATAGTGAAAAATGAAAATAATGATATTAATAGTAGTAGAAATAGTAGTGAAAATAAAATACTTAACTCGTCAATAAATTAGAAGGTCCGAAGAAATAAATTAGAATAAAGGAGGACAAAATCGGGTGTCAACAATTTATATTTAGTAGCTATAGTGATTTGTAAATTACCATTCGTAGCTATACCAAAATACATTAGGTTTATGGCTTGTATTTGTCTCTCACTCCTCTCTTCTCCCTCACATCTTTCTCTCTCCGATCAAATACCTTTCCCTCTCTTGAATTTTTCATGTCTTTTGGTGATCCATTTTCAACAGGAAACAGAGCATAAAAGGGGGAAGGGAACAAGATTGACGTTAGCACAACCACACAGTAGAGAGCACCACCGTCAGTGCATTGTTCAACCACCAACAGCTCCACCTAGATCTCCATCGACACCACCATTGAAATAGACATGGAAACACAGTACAACAGCCCCTAAACCACCATTGTTTTCCACCGTGGACCACCTTCCCTCCGCTTTGAAGCACCAGATGATGTGATTCTTCGAGTTAACAAAGAACCAATCAACCAGGATCTTGATCTTGACACGATTTGATGGGCATAATTCAAGAATCGGACGTAACACAGGCTATAGGTCTCGGAATTAAGTGTGTTTACCCCTTAAAAAGGTAACAATTCAATTTGTATGTGGTTTAAAGGATATGCGGTTTGATTCGTTAATTATGTAAAGGAATAACAACAATGAACAAAGATTAACGACGAGAAAGTAAAAAGATAACCTCAATTGATTTGAAGAACAGCACGACGATTGACCCGGACCGGAGCTTAAGAACGTCGAACCCGAACCAAAGCGTATTGAACTATATTGCCTATTATGTTTATAGAGCTTAAGAACTAGGGTTTTTCATATAAATGTGCAGAGAATAAGGTGGTGACTTATGAGGGTTTACCTCCCTATTTATCATACAAGTGTTTGTGTTATACATGGTAACTAAATCAATCATAGGGATAATGATTCCCAAAATCTCAGATACAACGGCTGGTGACGTGTCGTGTAGCGTGATGTGCGGAGAGGAATCCGCAACGGGCCGAATTTCTAGGACTCTTGCCAACTGAAGCAGAAGACTCTTCGGATCCTGCTGCGTCCGACTATCTAAGTTCTAAATATTTCTATCCGATCAGTCGAGCCGAAACTGACCTGTCACTCCATGTTATTTTTTCGAATCCTTCGGCCGACGGATCGAAACCTCGGACCTCGATTTACACTGTATACAGATAGTCCCTCCATTTTTCAGAGGAAAGTTTTGAGTCCGGGAAATGGATCCGAGCGCAGCCGAAACCAATATTAATCAAATCATGCTCCGCCGCCTTTGAAAAAACATTCCATCAATCTGTGCTCTGCCAGATACTGATGCCTCATTAATGTCACACCGCCTAATCAGTCTTAGAAAATCGCCCCTTGTCAGAACTTTAAACCTTTTAACTTCCCACTTTTTCCGTTTCCGTTATATAAGGCTCACATAGTTATCATATTTTGCCATGCACTCTAAAACCCTAAGCCCTAAACTTTAGGAATTTTTCTTAGCAACTGCTTGCCTCAAAAACCTTCTTCAACAATGACTTCCGTTTTATTGCAAACGTAAAGTGCAACCCATTCTTCATCCCCGCCACACTCTCCGCCATTATCTGCGACTGGAGCCTCCAGTCTCGAGGAGGAACTAGAGTTTCTTGCTGCTGACATTCTTCCTGCTGGTTTCAAGTATGAGAACGACTGCAAGGCTTCTTACCATCTTGAGTCTGTAGAAAACTTTGAATCCTTTACTGATGCCGCCACTGTTCCTAAAGTTCGGGATGATTGTAACTTGGGCGCGGACATTGACGTCGTCCCCGTTAATCAGGGGGAGAGGATCAACCACCATAGTACAAGTTATTCATTAGTATACACTTATCCATTTGCTATTGGGTTTTCTTTTCCCAATACCGCTTATCCTAGTGAATTTTACGGACCTACTGGACCAGAAGCTTCCCAAGCTCAAGCATTTACTTTTCCAGTTAGAGACCAACGTCTTGGGGCTAACGTGGGATCCGCTCAAGGACCTACTGGTTTAGGTAAATATCTAATGCGTAGCCACTCGAATTTTTGATATTTCTTTTTATTTCTCATCAAACGAATGACATCTTCTTCTGGAAATACTAGCTATTCTTAGCATGATATTGGGAAATCTTATTGCTATTACTCAAACAAGCATGAAACGTATGCTTGCATATTCGTCCATAGGCCAAATCGGATATGTAATTATTGGAATAATTGTTCGAGAATCATTAAACAACTCCTTATCAATCTCGACTCCTTTCAATATGAACAACAATTCAACCAATTTAAGTCACTAGTATATAACAAGTATGGAACAAAAAAATATATTGGTACTAGATTGACCTAAAGTCTTTCTATTTAGAGAGCTGGAATTCAAATAGAATTTTGTTTTGTCTTATCACATTCATTTTCCTTCAATTCTATTTGAATTCCAAGTTTTAATAGAAATTTTTTATTGACGAGCTACAGCAATTGCACCTATTAAAGCAACTAAAAGGATTATTGAAATCAATTCAAATGGAAGAAAAAAATCTGTTGATAAATGAATTCCAATTTGTTGACTATTACTTAGAAAATCTTGCTCTATAATCTGGTTTGATCTTGTAGTCCAAATAATCCCGTACCATGATGTATCTGAAATAGTAGTAATTAGTGAAATAAAAAGACTTATACAAAACATCGAAGTCATTCCATCTCCCACGGTCCAAAAATGAAAATCTTTGTAATATTCTGAACCATTCATGAACATCACAGCAAAAATGATTAAAACATTTATAGCTCCTACGTAAATAAGTAGTTGCGCAGCAGCTACAAAATAGGAGTTAGATAGAATATAGAATAACGATGTACAAACAAGAACCAATCCCAAGGAAAAGGCAAAATAGATTGGATTGGGAAGTAATACCACCCCTAGACCCCCTAATATAAGAACCGATCCTAGAAAGACTAAAAGAAAATCATGTATTGGTTCGTATAAATCCATTTTTTATAAAAAATCAAAAACGAAGAATTTCATGACTTTATTGACCTGACCAGGAAAAAAGAATTTTTTTTCTATTTTTTATGATACTTCTTATTAATTGAATGAAATTGTAATGGGTATGAGTTGACGACCACTATCAATTCTTTATTTGTCGAAAGAGTAGTTTAAACCTATCTATTTTTGATATCATTTATCTACTTTGAAACCATTACTATTATTATAACTATAATATAGAAATCGGTTTTGTTTTCAATCTAAATTAAGCTAGGAGTCTCGTTAACCAACCACTAGTTTGAATTGACCAAGCAAAAATCTGGTTTGATCTTGTAGTCCAAATAATCCCGTACCATGACGTATCTGAAATAGTAGTAATTAGTGAAATAAAAAGACTTATACAAACCATCGAAGTAATTCCATCTCCTACGGTCCAAATTCTGTCTCGGTAGGACATGTATTTCTATTACTATGAAATTCATAAATGAAGTAGTTAATGGTAGGGTTACCATTATCCTTTTTGTAGTGACGAATCTTGTATGTGTTCCTAAAAAAGGGAATTTGTCCATTTTTCGGGGTCTCATAAGGGCGTGGAAACGCATAAGAACTCTTGAATGGAAAAGAGATGTAACTCTAGTTCCTTCGGAATCGTCCTCTTTCAATCAAAGAGCTATTTCAACAATTCCCATGTTTGTAGTTCGAAAGGAAGAGGATCCCAGGAAATTTATTCGAACCTAATTCTTCCAAAATTTTCTATTCCAATAAACGGCCTCTTACTAGGTGATACTGAGGAGGGTCGGTCCCTTTTTTTTTTTAAATTTATTTCTCTCTTTTACCGTTCAAAGTTAAGAAGTGGTTTTGTTAAGTGTATACACACTTTGTATAAGAAAGAAAGATATAAACATAGTGGTTGTCTAACGAGATACTATGCAAAATAAGATCGTCAGGTGAGTCACATATTGCGCATTTACTGCTTTTGAATTTTTGAAATTGGATTTATACTTTATCGACTTATTTCATACCATGGTCTACATCTATGAATTGAAAGGTCCGAATGATCAACTCTGCAATCAGTTGTTAGAATCAATAGGTCTTCAAATTGTTCATTTGAAAAAATTGAAACCCTTCTTATCGGACGATCATGATACTTCCCAAAAATCGAAATTCTTGATCAACGAAGGAACAATATCACCATTTTTGTTCAATAAGATACCAAAGTGGATGATTGACTCATTCCATACTAGAAATAATCGCAGGAAATCCTTTGATAACCTGCATTCCTATTTCTCAATGATATTCCACGATCAAGACAATTGGCTGAATCCCGTGAAATCATTTCATAAAAGTTCATTGATATCTTCTTTTTATAAAGCAAATCGACTTCGATTCTTGAATAATCCACATCACTTCTGCTTCTATTGGAACACAAGATTCCCTTTTTCTGTGGAAATGATAGAGGACTTCTGCAGCTAGTACCGGGTTTGTCTCGGGAAAATCGCTCCGCAAGTTTGGAGGCTCGTGTACTGTATTGAGATCTTGGCTAACATAGCCAGGGTTTCTTTTAACCTCGATCACTTAATCCACATCTATGTTTCCCGAGTGATCCGGGGTGGCATAGTTCATCTGTACCCTCGTGGGGCTCGAGGACTTATTGACTCGGAAGATGATTTCGACAGGGGATGGTTGTATCGGTTCGTTATGATTCACACGGATCAACTTCACCATTCCCTGTCCATACCTTTCCCCGAAGTGTAGAACTCCAGTCCGATTTCGATTAAACCCGAACTTATACTTACTATTTTTGAATAGGTGGTTGTGCTGTTAGGCGCTTCTCGCGACCTGGGCCGCTCCTAGAGAGGCATGGCACCCGAAAGGTGGAGAGGAAAAAATCACGGTAAGTTTCAATTTGCTCGTGAAATTTCTTGTTCTCTTTTCTAGCTGTATAATCTAAGCCCAAATTCTTGATTTTCAGGACTCCCTACGAAGAGAACCTCTTCAAAAGGAAAAAACCCTAATGAGGATGATATCAGGGTTGCTGCAGAAGAAGAGGATACTAAGGCCGCTACTGCTTCAGTTAAGACAGCGAAATGGGGATCCGCTCCGAGCATTTTAGCTACCTCTTCGGGGATAGGCTCTTGGGTCAGGTCACACCGTATTTCACGGGCTCGGAGGGAGACTTCTTATGGTGAACCAACCCTGGTGGTCATTCTTGATGAAGATGAGCTGCCAGTCGAAGTCAATGTTGTTGTATAGAACAGTCCCGCGTGGTGGCTCGACCATGCCAAAGTACGACCCTGAAGCCACTTAGCCGAAGAATGGATCTGCCAGAGCATCCGAGAACATGACCCCGAAATTCTCAACCTTCGGGTCACCGGACTGGCTCTGTTATTTTTTTTTTTTTTTTTTTTAGTTTCTGACCATATGTTTGGCCAAATTTTGTACAGTTAATATAACCGAGATAGCTGCATATCTGTCAATGTATGAAAGTTTTACTTGAATTGAATAGGACCCTTTTTCGGATTACGAATGCTTTCGTCCGCTTTCAATTTCATCTGAACCAAATTGGGTTTTTCTTTATGCATGAATTTTTCTTTTTGTCCGAATTTCCATCAAGAAGTGAAACATCTGTCTTAGCAAAACCTTCTTCAGTAAGTTTTAAAAGACGCGGGAATGTCTTTTCACGTCATGTCTGTCTGACTTCGGACATGTGTAACTTCCCGATTGGACGTCCCTTCCGTTATCTGATCAATGCAATTCTCCATAATTACTCCTCGCCTATAAATAGTTCGTCTCCCTTCATTTTCACTATTTAAGCCTGAAAATCACTCCTCGATTTCTATCCTTGTCTTGTTTTTCACCTTCATCTGAGAAGCCCAAACCTTCGTCGGAATCTTCAAACCTTTTGCCGGAATTTTCATCTTGTTCTTCACACTTTTCCCAGATCTTCAAATCTTCATAAAATTTTCTATCACTTTCTCCCTTCTTCAAACCTTCAACGAAAAATGGTTTCGAGTTCAAGATTTTCTTCTCATGAGGCCTCTCCGGTTGGCTCTCCTCGGTCGATCGATGCTACTATTAAACCCAAGGTTAAAACCCCGTATGAGCCTCGTGGTAAAAACGTCATCCTTTCGACATACCACTTTGACTCTGAGTTTGCGGTTGAAAAGCCTCCGAAGGGTGGTAAAGCTGATCGAGGTTACGATGTAAGGCGTTATCCCTCTGCGATCGACGGGACGATTATTCCCAAAGTCCGTTTAGATTGTGGTTGGAAGGAAAGCCCCTCCGATATCATAATCGTGGGACCTGACGACGACATCAACACATACGTGGAGGGGTACTCGAGTGTTTACACTTACCCCTTCACCTTCAACTTAGAACCCTCGATCGACGAGGTGATCCTGGATATGTGTAAGACATACAAATTGTATCTTGGGAAAATAGGGCCGAATGTCTGGCGGATCATCACATGCATCCGCTTCTTGGCGAACAACATCAAGGCCCCATTCACGCTGCACCATCTGATCCAGCTTTCCTCTTCCCGGATATTTCGCGGTGGGATCGTGAAACTCACAAAGCATGGCAAGTACCTGATCCTTTCCAGCATAGACGAAAACAAGGATCGAGGCTGGCTAGAACATTTTGTTCGAGTCAAGACCGAGGAGATCATTCCCCAAGGATATCTTCCTTTTCCCGAGCAGTGGAACAATAATTGTAAGTGCCTTCGGCGCCTTTTGACTTTCCCGCTCTTGTAAGCTTTTGGCTATTGGTCTAACCTTTTCCTCCTAACCTTTTTTTTGTTCCAGCCAAAGTGTGGTTACCGGGTTCTATATCTAATTTCGAGAAGTGGGTGGACGTCATAATGGCCCAACACCCCCACGAACTTCGCACTAAGAAAGATCTCTCCTCGGGCAAGTAGGTACCGAAGAACCACAGTAAGCCTCCTGCTTATTTGGTTTTATACCCTTTTGTTTTTCCTTAAAATCTTTGCTGATGAATGGTAATGTGTTACACAGGCCTGAAGAGGGGCAAAGACAATTTGAGACCCACGCCCTCGGTTGCTCCCCCACCGCTAGATGAGATGTTTGACCCGACAAGTACGGAGCAAGTCGTTGCCGAGGTTTCAAAGAGCAAAAAACGGAGTAGACCCTCCAAATCCTCGGCCTAAATGGGTCAAAAAAGAAAAAGAACCACCAAAGATGCCGGTGATTCTTTACAGACTCGGACGTTAAAAGATATTCCCAAGAAAGATTTCGTTGTGGCGTCTGTCCGTGCCGATAGAGCTGCCGCCACTATTGTCGAAACAAACGCTACTCTGGCCAATGTGACGGAGGGAAATGTCCCTGAAGTGGCCGACCTGACGGCCGAGGGCTTGGGCGATGATGTGCAGTTCTCCGATCTGCAGTCCTTCCTAGATTTTGGGTCATTGGGAACAGCGGCCCCTGCGGGCCCCATTTTGGTGGAAGACGACCCGCTCTCAGGTGAGGAGCATGAGACCTAGGTGGCCGGAGCTACTTCCTCCCCTCGTTTCGAGCAGGAGGATTTCTAAGATACCTTTGAAGTCATTGCCCCTACTTCTACTGCCATGGCGGACCCTACGGGGTTTAATCTCCCCATACCTCAAAGGCGCAAAAGGCCCTTGAGGGCTACTGAGTCGGGCTCTCGAGCTAACCTTGTGGACACTTTCCCGCCCTCCGAGCGTCGACCCAAATGAAACGAAGTCCATTATCATTATGGTCCCGGTGGACACGCACTTCATGTCTCGCCCCTTCAGAGTGGCCAGCTATCTCCGGCCTCTTGTGTCTGATGAAGACCAAGAAAAATTAAATCGCATCTCGTGGCAATGCCTCTTGAACGTGAGCATGCACTCTGCCAACCGGTCCGGTGTCCATGAGTATCATGGTAATGCCTAAAAAATTCCCGGAAATAATCGCTCTTTAACAACCATGCCACTTCGTTCCTTAGACCTCTACAGTCGTTGGTCCTGTGTCCATGAGTACCATGGTAGTCGCATATCAGATTTGGATCCCGTTATGAAGGGTCAGTTCGCAGTGGCCTTGGCCATCTCGCATTTTTGATGTGTCCGATAGCAGCTACAATGGCTGCCGAGTCAACATTGAAGTTATATTCAGACAACCTCGGGCTTTCACCAGTGTCAGACATCCCAACGGTGTTGTTCCTGAACTGTAAACCCCTGCTTTCCGAGCCGCGATCACTTCATCTATCACTTCTTGTTGCATTGGGGCCGGAACAACTTCTTCCCTTATCTGACCTGAAGCTGGTCCTTTTGAGTTGTGGGTATGGATAATATCTATCCCTTGGTGATTGGAACTTCATTTTCATTACCCTTTTTAATTTGTCAGAATTTTTTATTCGGCTCACCAGACCTGGCGGGAGCCCGAGCTAATCATCCTCCACTTGTATTTTGGATTCGTACCTGTTATGGACATCCGCCTATGTAATTGCTCCGAACTCCAATATATTTTCTTTCAGTTTGAGGGAAACCTTAGAACTTCGGGGATTAAGTCCCTTTGTGAAAGCTTGGGATCCCCACTCGTCAGGAACCGAAGGTAGCAACATTCTTTCTTTCTGGAACCTTGTCACGAACTCTTTAAGCCGTTCGTCGTCCCCTTGGAAGATCTTGAATATGTTGGCTTTTCTCGCCTGCACCTTTCGGGCCCCGGCATGAGCTTTCACGGAAGCATCTGCCAGCAGCTCGAAAGAAGGAATAGAGTGCTGGGGTAGTGTACAATACCATTGCATGGCTCCCTTAGTCAATGTCTCACCGAACTTCTTTAACATTACCGATTTAGTTTCGTCATCCTCCAAATTGTTGCCAGTTATAGTGCAGCTGTAAGCAGTTATATGTTCTTATGAATCCGTCGTCCCGTCATATTTCGGGATATTCGGCATCTTAAATCTCTTTGGGATCCACTTTGGAGCCGTACTTGTTGGAAAAGGCCTCCGAACAATATATTTGGTTTCTGGCCCGGTCAGAATTGGAAGTGCCCCGGGATCTGGTCCACTCGAGAATTATAATCCTCCACCTTCTTTTCGTTGGAGCCAATACTCTTAGACAACGCTTCAAGCATCTTTATCACCTCGGACGATTCGTTGGGCACTGACCGCTCACGATCACTACTTATCTCAACTTCTCTACGGGGTTAGTTCTGGTACTCGGTTTGGTTCCGCTACCCTGACCCCGTTGTTGTTCTTTTAGAGTTGAGATATAGCCGCTTGGTGTTATAGCATGGTTACCTGATAAATCACACGTAAGTTAATCTCCTCTCTTGTCTCTTCGGGAGCCTTACGAACAGATGTCCTATCAGCGGGCGGGTCTCCGCTGTTGTTAACGACTACATTAGAGTTGGCAGCACTTGGATCAACTGGAAGATTGTCGACTGGTCAACCGAAGGCACAATGTTCAATGGTACCCCGTTGTTAAGGTTCTCATCATGGTAGCCGACTTCAGTATTGATCAAGTGGACAGAGTGGCTGAGATTCGACATGTCGAAATTAATCCTGAAATCACAAAAGGCAAAAGAGCAAGTGAAAGTAGAGTTGCAAACAAATCACTGCTATTATCCTTAGCCCCACGGTGGGCGCCAAACTATTTACCCCTTAAAAAGGTAACAATTCAATTTGTATGTGGTTTAAAGGATATGCGGTTTGATTCGTTAATTATGTAAAGGAATAACAACAATGAACGAAGATTAATGACAAGAAAGTAAAAAGATAACCTCAATTGATTTGAAGAACAACACGATGATTGATCTGGACCGGATCTTAAGAACTTTGAACCCGAACCAAAGTGTATTGAACTATATTGCTTTTTATGTTTACAAAGCTTAAGAATTAGGTTTTTCGTATACATGTGCAGAGATTATGGTATAAGTGTTTGTGTTATACATGGTAACTAAATCAATCATGGGGATAATGATTCCCAAAATCTTGGATACAGCGGCTGATGACGCGTCATGTAGCGTGATGTGCCGAGAGGAATCCGCAACGGGTCAGATTTCTCGGACTCTCATCAACTAAAGCACAAGACACTTCGGATCCTGCTGCGTCCGACTATCTAAGTTCGAAATGTTTCTATTCGATCAGTCTAGCCCAAACCGACCTGTCGCTCCATGTTATTGCTCCGAATCCTTTGGCCAACGGATCGAAACTTCAAACCTTGGTTTACACCATATACAAGGTGATTCCAAGACAAGGTGAAAGATGACGATTTGAGCTATGACGATAACTATTGAATCGTTTAAAACAAGTAAATATTGAGTGTGAAACGATAGAAAGAAATTTCAGAGTTGTATACATATGGTTGTATACAATTTTTTTTGAGTAAATATAGTGTATTTGAAATTTTGCGTATGAAATTTTATTGAAATACATTCAAATACAATCTAATATATTCACCTTTGCGACGCCAGTGGTGGCCTTGCTGATCGGAGCTTGAATACATTCAAATACAGCCAAAACAAAAGGATATATTAATATATAAATACACTAAAATACACAGCCCCATCGTGTATTTAAATGCACTAGAACACAATTATTTTAAATACACATGTATTCAGTGGAATTAGAGTTGTATGTATTCAAATATAGTCAAATACACGTGATATCATATAAGGTTGGATATAACAATGTATTCAAATACACTCAAATACAACGAATTTGCCATAAACTAGCTACGAATTGTAAATTATAAAAGGTAACTACTAATTGTTAACAACCCTTAAAATGTAGTTATTCCTGTAAGTTGCACAACAAAATACTTCATCTATGTATTGTGGGCTCCATACTTTAAATAAAAGGGCAATTTGCAGGATTGCCCTTCGCTAGGGGTGGTTTTTAATTTTTGCCCCTTAAAATGGTGGTCTTTCGCAATCCGCATACTTAGAGTGGGCCTTAAAGGCAAATTTGTACGGGCGCACACGCCCATGTACAAATTAAATTTGGGATATATTTTTTTTTTGTACTGAGCTGGGGTTCGAACCCACAAACTCGAGGTATTAGGCGAAGAGCAAAACTTAAAGACCACCAATTTGAAGGGCAAAAATTAAAGACCACCCCAAATGAAGGATAGTCCGCGCAAAAAAAGAAAAAAAAGAAATAGAAGACTTAGAAGGGGCCCAAATTAAAGCCCAATTTACGTGTTTACGCTACTAACTGTTGGGTCCTGTCTCCTTTATGGATTTCATTCATCCCAACTACAAAGCTACAGTATTAAAAATGGTTGTTAACATAGTTTAAAATAGTACTATTGTTTTGAGATCCGATGTTTAGATCGTTTTTCATTGGGCACATCAATAATTTGAAGAATAAATTTATAATATTATAAAGAAAAGTATGATGTGGGGTTATCTTATTATAAAAAAATAGGCTAAAGGATAAAATAGAATTATTAAATAATAAGCAAAATCAAAATAAAAATCAAACTATACTTTGTACTAATTTATAAATATTTTACTAAAATGGATAATTAATTGACTTAAATCGTTATATATCACGCCATTTTACACCTTAACTTAACATGTTAAATTAAAATGTGTTTTCTGGGTGATCTTTAATTTGCCTCTCAAATTTGTGATCTTTAGTGGATATTTTCATTAAATAAGTAACAGGAGAAAAAGTTGAAATCTGCGCAAAAAAAATGAGTAGCATACGCTACAGGCCCAAAAAGGCACAACGAAATCAATAAAGAATTCCAAAACTAACAAAATATTACTACTATATAGAAGCATGGGTTAAAACCCATGCTTCGTCGTCCGTCTTTTTGGATGGTTATATTAACACCAACCAATATTAAAAAACACCACCAATATTAAAAAAAAAAAAGCACCAACCAATATTAAAAAAAAAAAAAAAAAAAGTTTGGAACCCACCGCCAAACTACGGGAAAAAAAAAGTGGATCTCGTATTAACAAAAATCAAGCAATATAAAAAAAAAAGTTGAATCCCATATTAAAAAAACAAACAATGTAAAAAAAAGTGTAAACTTTGTATTCGTAGCAAACACTAATATAATAAAGTTTTGATACGGGCACAAACTACAATGTTATATTAATCGTGTTTTGAATATATATGAATCCCATATTAAAAAAATAAACAATGGAGTGTAAACTTTTGTATTCGTAGCAAACGCTAATATAATAAAGTTTTGATGAGCACAAACTACCGTTATATTAATCGTGTTTTGAAATATATATATATATATATATATATATATATATAAAAGTGTAAACTTTGTATTCGTAGCAAACACTAATATAATAAAGTTTTTACGGAACACAAACTACAATGTTATATTAATCGTGTTTTGATATATATATATATATATATATATATATATATATATATATATATATATATTATTATTGAAGAATAAATGTCCAAAAGGGTGGGCCCCATACTATATAAAAAATAAAAAAATAAAGAAAAAGTAAACCATGGGTTTGATGCTTCGTCGTCCGTTGTGGGGTTGGGCCCCATCTAAATTATTATAAAAAAATAGGCAACATAAAAAAAAAAGAACCCCATATTAAAAAAATATAATGTTAACAAAAAAAAGTAACTTTGTATTCGTAGCAAACACTAATATAATAAAAATCAAACTACTATATTTTGTAATAGTATATATATATATATATATATATATATATATATATATATATATATATATACTTAAATCGTATATATATCACCCCATATTAAAAATCAAACAATATTCATATAATTTAATCGCCAATTAACGAGATTCCTTAGTGCGTATCAATCCATTAGTGGGAGCAAATGAAATTGCTTTTCTTCAAAAAGGTTAAGTAGTCAAACCATACAAGATCCACATATTATTTATTTGTTATGTTTACTAAAATAAATATACTTAAAATATTTATATTTTAAAATAAGATAAAATTTGATTACTTTTTTATTTCAGACTAATAAATGTGAAAAGAGATTAATGTCGTAAAAAAAAAAATCAAATGGAGATCATAATGAATAAGGCACAAATTATAATTCTAATCGACGTTTTCTTAAAAAACCATGCAAAAGACAACATGACAAGTAATGAGCTGAATATTTCAAAAATTAAAAAATAGTATTTAAATAGAAAATCAAATTTGTGGTCTAAAATTAATGTAATGATTTGAATAGAATTTCCAAATCAAAATTTGATTAAAAATAATAAGTATTTTAACTTTAAATTAAGAATTAAAATTGAAAGTATCAACTAATGCTTAAAAAAAATCAAAGAGTAGTTTCTTTTTAAACAAGTCTCTCTCTTTTAAAAACTATTAATAAATTTGCCGATTTTGTAAAGTAGCAAACAACGAAATCGTGTTTTAAACATAATATATATATAATCACTATTCTACAAAACTAACAAAATATAACAATAAGATATATCCATCTTCATCAGTTAAGATTTCAGCCTTGCTCTCCAAACGCCATCCCCACTCACCAGTCAAAAGTAACGGAAGTAATTTTTTGAAAATATTTTCCTTCAAAGTATTTTATGCAACCATGTAACAGCCCTCACATGTTTCCAAAGATAGCATTTGACTTACTTCTTTAATTATAATTTGATTGTTTTAATGGGATTTTATGGGAAGTATCCGTATTATTTTTAATTATAGAAATGCCAGTTATGTTAGCTATATTGTTGGGTGAACACTGAACATGCAGCGTATTTGTAGGACTAGTGAATTTGTCCGCGCGCGAAGACCTCCTTAAATTTATAATAATAAATTTTCAGTTGTCTGAATACTAAGTACGTTTCCGAAACCTAAACTAAGTTATTGTTATTTTATCTTTCAATTTTGATATTTTTTAAAAAACGTTGATGATTTTAATCCATATGATAGCATCCAAATAATTTACAACGATTGTATAGCTTTCACGGTTCTCAAATCATAAGTTGATATCGAGCAGAATATATAGTCAACAAAAGATCACAACAAAATTTAGTTAAACTGTAATAAAAGTTCATATACTAAAAGTAAGAAAGGTTTACAACAACAACATACTTCCTTTTCTTTTAAGTTTCGTTTTACTATATGTTTTTTGTTCTTATAATTGCAAATATTGTGAATTATATTTGGTTGATGATTATATTGATGGATGCAACAATGAAGATAAATGTTTTAAAAAGATCGATATTTATAAAAGACCCCATGAATAGCCTTCCATGAAGGCAACATTTTTATTGAGCATCAAAACCTATCAAGTAGAGAAATCTAGTAGACAAAACAAAAAAAAGAAAAAAGAAGAAGAAACTTAATTAGAGCCATAACTTAGGGTGAGATTTCAATATTTGTAGAAGATCTCAATTGTCTAATTGTTGGATATATGAAGTACTTTCACCTTATTGGTGAGAATTCGATTTGCTTATAATTTCCTCCCTTGCATATTTTTCTGTCAGCTCTCCCCTATAGCTATACATAATAGAAAAAGAAAAAGATTCCAATCTTTATCAAGTATCAACAACAGAAAAAAGAAGATAAGATGTAATTAAAGCGTAACATCAAGGAATAACTACAGTTCGTTTGCTAAACAAAATAATAGAGAGCCTAAATTAGTAGGCGAATGGGTATAGCTAATTAATAAATTTTTTGGTTTCTTAGAACAAATCTAATCAAGAAAACTATGCATTATAAAAGAACTTAAACAAATTAATAGGAGTAGAAAAAAGATTATGAATTTAGAAAGCGTATATAATTATTTGAGATGCATCCAACATTGAGGTAGATGCTGCCGATTGTACCAAGCTCCTTGATGCAGATGGCATAATACAAATCACCAAAATTTAGCAAATGCTAAGTAAGAAATTATGAGATGCAAAAGTGCATACTTTTCAACCAAAATGTTGGCTAACCTTTTCCTATGAAGAAATAGGTCCATTTGAATTTGCTCGGAAGATAGCACATACAAATAAGCTCAACCAAAATAAGTAGAGCGAACGGGTAAAGGTAATTAATGCAATTTTTTTTGGTTTCTCGGAACAAATCTAATCAAGAAAACTATGCATTATAAAAGAAATCAAAACAAATTAATAGGTGTAGAAAAAAGTTTTTGAATTTAGAAAGTGTATATAATTACCTGAGATATATCCAACATAGAGCCAGATACTACCTATTGTACCAGGCCCCTCGATGTAGATGGCATAACACAAATCACCAAAATTTAGCAAATACTAAGTAAGAAATTATGAGACGCAAAAGTGTATACTTTTCAACCAAAATGTTGGCTAATCTTTGCCTATGAAAAAATAGGTCCAGTTGAATTTGCTCGGAAGATAACACATACAAATAAGCTTAACCAAATAAAATATCCACTAACACATGAATCTCACTAATATATTGTTACTGTTCAAAGTTAAAAAAAAAAAAAAAAAAGTACTGAACCTCATGCTGGAGAAATTCCTAATGCACCTTTGGAGCTGCAGTGGGTGAATCATATATGAATAGCAGTCTTAAGAGCTACAATACGTGTAATCCTCAGGAATATACAATAAAATTAGCAACATTTCCCACAGATACATCAAATTCGCAAAGTAAACAACTACTTTTTGTGGTAGCCTCCTACATAAATTCAACTAATTCTCAATATAAAAAATAAAATAAAAAAAAATCTCATACATGCATTCATAGGTTTACATCCAAAGAAATAGCTGAGGTTATAGAAAAAAATAGGCATAGGTAATTAGTTCTTGTCCTTTTATCTCCTATCTTTAACACATTAATGAAAATTAACTAGAGGGAAGTGTGAAGAACCATAACGTTTTTTTATCTCCTATCATCTGCACATTACTACACATTAATACAAATTAATTAGAAGTAAGGGGGAAGAACATTACGTTTAGAGAATTAGGGACATTTAGGGTTTTTAATATAAGTTAAATAAAATCAATAGGATGGAAGAGAGGGAAAAAGGCAAAAAAAAGGAGAAAAAGATAAATGGTGGCCATCGAGAGGGTGCCACATCACCTTGTCTATTTTATATTTTATATATATATATATATATATATATATATATATATATATATTATTTGTTTCCTTTCTATTGTCAAGTTATGAAATGAATTTAAAGTTACAGGGTCAATTTGAAAGAGAATAAACTACAGGGATTGAACCATTTTAAATATTATTATCAATCTCTAATACTACTAATTAGTAATTAGGGGTGTACATAGACCAGATTGGTTCCGGATTTTCAAATACCAAATCAAGCTAATTGTGTCGGATTTATAAATCTGTAACCCAAACCAACAAAAGTCGGATTTTTCAATTTCAAATTTTTTCAGATTTTTCAGGTTTATTGGTTTTTTCGATATTTTTTGTTGTTAGATGTGAAGCATCTTACAATAGCGTTTGCTTGACAAAAATAAGCTTTTTTGACCCTTTTAGTCTCTGTACAGTTTTTGCTTTGTAGTCATGACTTATGAACAAAAGCTTCTTAGGGATGTAAATTTAGTTTTGGTTTGAACATTTTCTAATTTGCTGAACATCTATAAGTAATATGAGCTAAAAATATAAGTTCAAACATGTTAAAATATTAACCCGATTCTAGACTTCTAATATTATGTTACTAGAAATTTATGCAGCATGACTTTGAGCTGCTTTGGGTTTCTGATTCTAGTTTTCATCAGTTGAGCTGCTTTGGGCTTCTGATTCTAGTTTTCATCAGTTAACTTCTATCCTGGCTCACTTTTCATGTATGTCATTCTAGTGATTGTTTGACCTGTCCGAATAAATGTCATCAGGTTCAATAAATATGGTCTGGGTCGTTTCCAACTGGACGTCTTTTAGTTTGTATAATATAATGTCAACATTGGTTGCATATTTAATAAAGTTATAAAAATATTTATAAATTATATATGTATAAAATAATTTAAAATTGTATACATATAATCGGGTTGGTTTGATCTCGATTTGACTTTTTTTAATTAAACCAAACCAAACCTATTATGGTCGGTTTATTTTTTTCAATACCAAACGAAACCACTAATCAAGTTTCTTTTCCGGTTTAGTTCGATTTATCGATTTGGTAGGGTTTATCGGTTTTCTTTGTACAACCCTACTATTAATCAATATTGTTCATTTATGAGAAAATGTTTTTGGCTGTACCAAACAAGGGAGGAGATGATCTATTATGGCTAGTTACAATTTAGATAAAAGAATGACAATATAAAGATCGGGTGAAAAATATTTACCCTCTCCAATTTTGCTTTAAAAATTAAACTACCCCTCAACTTTAAATAATAGACATTCTCTCTCTCTTTTTTTTTTTTTGGTAACTGAACTTTTATTGATACCAAAAGTGAACATTACAAGCACCATAGTCTAGTCATCACAACTAGCTATCTAAAATAAACATAACCAGTATACTCTACTCTCAAGGTACAACTTGACTTAGGCTCAGAAAACCAATTGCTGCATCCTACAACTAATTCTACTAGGGGCTTGTACATTACTAACAAAGGCTATACTTCTAGAAATATTCTCTATACTGTTGCTTGTATGTTCGAAAATTCTGAGGTTTCGCTTCATCCATATGCCCTGCACACACTCAGCATAAACTAGTTTGAATAGGCGAGCTTCTCTGGATTTCCCTTTAGCATTCTTGAGTACCCATTGGTAATGTTGGTTCCAGTCGTGTACTTTAAGGGGCTGGCCCTATAGCCATGTAAGTAATCTGTTCCACAATCTCAAAGTAAATTCACATGTAGCAAAGAGATGGTCTCTATCCTCATCATGTTGATTACACAGTACACACCTGCTATCTACCTCTGTCCCCTAGGCTGTGAGTCTATCAGCTATAAGTAGCCTTCCTTGTAGCATTAACCGCAGAATATAGCTTTTGGCCTTGCACTATTAGTAAGCACCAAATTTATCCAAGAGACTCTTGGCAATATTACTCCTAGAAGCTGTAAATAGATAGATCTAATCATGCTCTGACCTGGTTTTGGATGCAATGGTACCGTCGTTGTTAATCGAGGTCTAGCTTCCACAAGCTTCGAGGGTGAGGATGCCCTTAGAAAAATTGAAAATTAAAAAATCCCGAGAAAATGGCAAAAATTGTCGTTTAATTATTGTTTTTCATAAAATTAACAATTTACGAGAAATTACGAGTTATTTACTTTCACAAATGTGATTTGAAAAGAAGATATGCATCCCGTTCCGTCTAGCTCGGGAAAATTGTCAATTTAAAACAACGTATGAATTACGGTACTCTTGACCGCATTTTTCGCATTTTTAAATATTGCTCGGAACTATGTCAATATTGGGTTCGTATCGAAGCTCATATTTTAAAACGACGTATTATGGACTTTATTTTTATAAAATACGAACTTACGTGTTAGTTTTATATAAATACGTAGTTTCATGAAAATTGGTGTTTTTATTTAAATTATGTACAAGGGGTCTTTTAAATTACGTTTTGAACTAAAGGGGCCATTTTAAACTTTTTTAATAACTTTTTTTGGGGGGGGGGGGGGGGGGGTATATATATCGGGACTGAAGTTTTAAAAACGAAAACTTCAGTTCCTCCCACCCTTCTCTTGTCGTCTTCACTGAACATCAATGGCGACCTAACCCTAGTTTTTCTGTAATCAATCGAGACCCTTTTTCATGGCATTTTGCACGAGTTTTTTTTTTTTGGGGGGGGTTGTTCCTCTAGTCGTGTTCTATCTCGTGCCAGGTTTTATTTTGGTTTTTATACTATTTTTAATTCCGTTAAGAGGCACTCTTAGGATGTTGCCAGGTTCCTTTTGAGTGTGTGATTGCCATGGGTAGAACCAAGAGTTCTTTGCCATCTTGTGCATCACACACTAAAAACAAAAGGACCCAAGGTAATTTCCAAGGGCCTTTGTGCAAAATCAGTACGAGTTTTGGGGATTTTTATCTGTTTATGTACTATTTACTACCGTTTGAATTTGTTGTTGGTTGAATTCTGTCTTATTGTATGACTGTACGTACTATTCCTGTATTTGCGCCTAGTTTTTAGGGATAATATGGTGTATTTGTACGTTTTTTTTGGCTGGATTATATATTTTTGGTGGGGTGTGTACATTTTGGATTAGATGACAGTACCATTTTTGTACAATCTGGTAAAATTCTTTGTTTGTTACTGAAAATTTTGAATTTTGGGGGGAATTTCTGTTGGAGAATATTCTTGGTCCATTGGAACCCCTAGCCTTGGACTTCAGCCTATAAATAGATTGTTGTTCTTGCTTTGAAAGGGGGGTCTTCTTTTCTTTTTCCTGAAAAAGCTTACATTCAATATACAAAATCATATCATCCTATATAAGCAATACAACCATATATCTTATATAGGCTATATATATATATATATATATACATATATATATATATATATATATATATATATATATATATATATATATATATATACATGTTAGAAAAAATATACTATAGGAAGAATGCTTTGAAAAAGAGACAAGTTTTCCCTCCTCTGAAAAGGAAAGGTTTTGAGGCTCCTATTCTAGTGTTGATATTGGATTCTATTCTCCTATTTGGCCTTTAGGTTGCCCCCTAAAAAGGTAACCATTCATCCTTTTGAAATTATTCTTCATTTACTTATTCATACAAGTTAATTGTTCTTTGTTTTATTGCTTTATGCACCTCTATATCTGTTTTAGTTGTAAAGCGTAAACTAAGTTCAAAATATAGTTCAAAGTGTTTATTAAGGTCTGTTTTAAGCAAAATGAGTAAGTAATGTAGCCTTTTGATTAGTTAAGTCACTTATGATAGGACTATGATTTTGTATAAGTTTAAAACTGATCAAAAAGGGTCTGAAATGGTTTAAAAGGGTAGAATAAGGTTAGAGCTGAGGGGGTTTGAGGTTAAGTCTGTGTTCTGATTTTGAGGTTCATTTTTCTATAAGTTATGAGGTTGTGGTATGAGTATTGGACTATCTGATCTTTGCAATTTCATTTTTTGATTACTTGCCTACTTTGCTAAGCCATTTTGTTATTTCTATATGCAGTTTGCAGCCATGTAAACCCTTTCCCCTTTTCCCTTCTGATTGTTTCTTTTCTTTTATTGAAACCCTGAATCAGTTTTTAGTATTCATTAAGTTAAAAAATCAAGTGTTTTGACCTTATGTGCCTATTAATCTTTACCTCTTTGTTTTGGATCAGTGTTTTGCCTAAAAAATGAGTTTACTGTTTTAAAGAATGGAAGAGAAAGTATTGAGTTTTTTCCTTACACTGTTTAAATATAAATTCTTTTGTTTGAAAGTTTACTCTGATAAAATGTGTTCTGAGGTTTGTTTTTAGTCCAAATAAGGGTCTTGAAGTTATTTGATTATGTTTACATGAGTCCTTGTTGTTTGAAAGTCTTCATAAGATTATAGGGTGTGCCCTTCTTGTCTGTCATGCTGAGTCTACTGATCATTGATCTTTCAAATGTTATTGTAGTGTTATGCCTTGGCCAATATTGTCTAGCCATTTCTATTTTTGCTTAAAGTTTCAAAACCTTCAGGCTTCACATATTTTGACCATGGTTCTTGCTACATGTCATGTATTCCCCCATGTGATTTGGACTGCTATAGTTTGGTTCTATGGATCTGTTTTGAATCACACATGTTGCCTCTGAGTCACTTAGCTCAGATATTTGCAAAACTGCTTGAAATTTGCTCATAACTATTTGCCTACATGTTGTTATGATTCACTTATCTTCATAATCTAAAAAGAACTTTGACAAACCCCCTTTGATACCTTTCTGTATGGACCTAGACTGAATAGACCTAACATGTGCAACTGTACCTGTCTAAGTGCCTTAAAAGTCATCTGTCTTTCATTGCTTGAGCCTAAGTCTATCTGAAATTATGATTTCATGCTGAAAATTGCACCTGAGGTCTTTCATGTGTTTAAGCTGTCTCACCCTCTTAATTACATATGCCATATAAGTTAGGATTTGTTGTCTTAAATTGTACTCTTTCCTATCTAACTACTATTAAAAGTCTTAAAGACCTGCTGTTCCCCCATAAATGACAGTCTACATGTTATGTGCTTTGTGATCATCTCTGCCTAGTGTTATTCCATTTCTGCACTTGTGGCCATTCATTCAAAGTGTTGCACATCTTTTAGTTTCTCAAATCTCCTTTGTTGAGCCTCACTTATAGGACTCAATTGCTTGAATCTTGTGTGCTCTCCTGTGAATATTGACAATTCTCTCAACTTGCATTACTTGAACCTTTTTGTTTGTGACCTCCAACTGCTGAAACTAGCTACTGAAGTCTCTCTGTTGTTAAAACTATTCACTCATCTCAACCCCTAGTCTTTACATTTAAAATTCTGGGACTTGCTTTAAAAACTGTTGAACCAGCTTATATTCCTTGCTTGTCTTGCTCATAAATTGTAAAAATTTGCATTAGCTGAACCTGTCTAAAGCTTTTATTTATATTCCCTGTTTGAACCTAGTTACAATTAGGTAATCCTTTGTCTAAACCTGAACTTGCATATGAGCCTTTGGAATACTGATTGGAACTGCAATTTAATCATTCTTTTCTAAACCACCCTGAACCAAAATCTTATTCTTAAGTGTATCTTGTTTGCCTGCTATGTGCTACATGTCTATCCCACCCTTATGTTCCCCCTCCTACATGTTAAAACAGCCCTTAGAGGACACCCTAAGCCCCTGCTAAGATTGATTGAATAGCTGAAGTTTGCTTCATCTTTCTAAAAAGATTAATGTAACTATGTGCCTTGATATGTATCCTGTGGGACTCTTCTGGCATTTGCATCTAAGTGTACATGACTTGAGCACTTTGAAATAGCTTAGTGTTTGGTTTGTTTAACTTGGAGGTTCTGTAAATAGTCCACCCTCTAGTCATTGGGCTTCCCTGGATTTTGGAAGATGTTTCTAACCTACATAAGTATTCAATTCTTGTTTCTGTACTACTTCTGGAACTTCCAAAATATTAGAGGATTGTTTGAACCACTATGACTTAAAACTAGCAATTTGAGGAAGTTATCTATACATTTGACATCTTTGAATGCATTTGTTGTCTTCACCTCTGTGTATATTCCCTTGACACTGCCTCTTTTTTGCATATATATGACTGCTTGGCATTGCTTGTTGGTTTCTGGAGTCTTTCTGGGTTTTGAGATGAACTTTTTTGAATAGCTTATAATCCCCATATCTGTTTGGTTGAATTTAGATGTTCTGAGCTTGAATTATGTGTATTTCATGAAGGATTAGTTTGAATATGAGTGGGTATGCCCTTTCAAGAGGTTTTGCCCCTCATATTCAAGTATATCTATGGGAACTTAGGCATATACTTGTCCTTATACCTAGGAAGCTTTGATAGGATAAAAGGTATACCATGAGGTATACCACTGTTGCAACATACTAAGAGAAAAAGAAAGGAAAAGGAGGAGTATACAGGCCTGTATATCACGTATATTTAATTGAATACTTAGAACTACTTGGGAAGAGCTTGTAATTGGGCCTTAGGGATTGGGCTGCTTTCATTTTATCGTTCCTTTGGTCTTCATAGTGATTTGGGCCGATCCCGTTTTGTTTGTTTATGATCAGTCTAAATTAATGGTTGGGCTTAGCTTAAACGTATATGTTTGTAATTTAATTTTTTGGCTTTGTCATAAGTAATTAGGAGTCAATTTGCAGTATTTTAGCTTTTAAATTATTGGATTTGTACTAATTATGTATACCTCTTTTATTTTCCAAACCCAAAATCCGTTGATGGGCTTCTACGAGGCCCATCAACTCCAATAGATCGAGTCAAATTTCAAAATGGACGGGCAACGCATATGGAGCATACGTCGGATCTAAAATTGCATTTTTACTCCTTCTCTTGGGCTTGGTCGGCCCAAGTCCCTCAAACTTTTATATTTTGCCTTTAAATCATAATTATATGAGCTTTAAATTTCATATTTGGAACCCTTGTGTTTAAAACTGTGTATTTGAGTCGCTAAAACACTTTTATGCATTAATTAACGTTAAATGTTATAAAAATGGGAACCGGATTGCTTTGGACTAATAAAGGATTAAATCTGCCTGATTTGAAAAACCTGTGGACTTAAATGGACATTTCTGGAACTTCTGGGACCGGACTGATGTGGACTATTTTGAGACGTTTCTGGACTGATTTAGTAAAAAAGAAACTTGTGCAAAATTTGTATAGAATTTATAATAGACTAAAATTGGTATAAAATTGGATAATTTAATTAAGTATATTACGATTTATATACGAATACTATAGTATGCCAAAAACTATTTTATAAAACTATTTTCAAAACACTATCTTTTTTTCAAAATCTTTTTGGGTGGACTTACGTAGAGTCCTACTTAGGCTAAGAGCCTTCGGGTATTAGCCTAGGTGTTCAAGTCCGACACCCATGCTCAATTTTGAGCAAAATTATACTTCGACGATTTCTTGAAAAATGTATTTGTTGCATGTAAATGACACTCTCTTATTGCGGAAATCTAGACTTAAGCAATTTTTGTCAAAAAATAATTTATAATCATAAGGTAAACTATTAGAACCCGTAGGTAAACCGCAATTGAGCGGATCCTTAATACCGGGGTGCCTAACACCTTCCCTTGGGGATCACCAGAACCCTTACCCAGACTTTGGTAGATTAGGTTTCTTTTAGGATAGTCGTAAAAATAGCTATTTTAAATGAATCCTTTTCGAACTGGTTTTCCTAATTTCCTAAAAATTAGGTGGCGACTCTAAAATGTATCCTTTAGAGCACCATTAAGTGGTTGGCGGGTTTTTCTGACTTTTCCGGTACGATTCACAACCGTACTTCCCCGGGACACCTCCCTCCTTTTATGAGGTATGTGCGAGTCGGTTAAACTTAGAATTCCCAACGCCCGCTACAATAATAACTTTATAAATATATTTCAATGCAGATAATACAAAAATAATTAATAGACACAAAGGTATATTTTATAGTAACAAATTCCTAAAAGGTTATCTATTTATATTGTAAATAAATTTTAAATTATTTTTTAGATAATATTCCATTATTAACAACCAAAATTCGTTTATTTATCTATATAAACAATAGAGAATATTTGAAACATCTGTATACATATAACATACTTAATAGACACAGATGGAGAATTGAAATTATTAAGGGTAAAATAGACATTGCATAGGATAAGGGGGGAAGAATGTCTATTGTTCATAGTTGAGGGGGGAGTTTAATTTTTAAAGCAAAGTTGTGAAGGGTTAATGATTTTCATCTCATATACTTCATTTATCGATCTTTTGTGTAGAAACTGCCATACAAGTAATTTTTTTTTTTAAAATTTTTTTTATAGTAAATCATAAAATTGATATCTCCAATATAATAGAGTTTAGAATTAAAGAACTTTTAAATATATAAAAGTGTTAATTTTTAGAATAGATTGAAAAAGAGTTTCCTAGTAATTGGGGTTTGCTAGCACCAGATGCTTACATCAAACTATGTTTATTTTCTTACCCCCACCCGCTATCGTCTCAAATTTTCTATTTCATTTACTTTTATAAAAAAGAGAATGTTTTTCTTACCCCCAGCCCCCACCCCTACCCAATACCCCACCTAAGCCCCTGCTTGCCCCACCACCAGAGAAGTTGCACTCCGAATACAAAACCTTTATAGTGTTTTGCTTTGAATATATACAAATGCTTTTAAAATAACATTTTCTAACTAGTGTACCAAACATAAGAAAATGAGTAGGAAAATCACTTATTTTTCTAGAAAATATTTTCTCAAATATTTTCCCAAATATTTTCTCAAATATTTTCCCAAATATTTTCCCTCGTGCCAAACACACTGTTAATGTACTCATGTAATTGAGAAAGACTTCTTAGAAATATATAAATAGGGGTAATTTGAGAAAATAAAACTAATAACTTTATGATTATATAGCACACCAGCTATTAAGAAACCAAAATGGCAAAAGTAAAAACACCAAGTGATTAATACAGACGGGCACGAATCTGTCATAACTCATAGATATATGTAATTGAATGTGTCAAAAATATACGTCATGCATGGCGCGGTGCAAGTTTTCAAGGGAAGGAAACTTAATAAAATTGAACCGTCGTCTAATCTAAGATATTACAATATATAGGCCTTTTTGATATTACTACAATACAATCAATAGTCTCCGCATTATCCGAATAATTTCCTCCCTATAAATACAGAGCTTTTATCACAACTCACAGTGCTCAGTCTCACAGTACCTTGTTGGTGCGTAGGTGAAAAAGGAAGCAACGAAAACAGAGAGAAAAAATGGCTACAAAAACAGTGTGTGTCACAGGTGCTTCAGGCTACATTGCTTCATGGCTGGTGAAGTTTTTGCTACAGCGTGGTTATACTGTGAAGGTCACTGTTCGCGATACAAGTTTGTCCTCTCTCTCTCTCTCTCTAAACAATTCATGTTTCATTTCAACATTTGAGAGTGCTGAAATTATGAGATCATTTCTTTCTATGTGATTGTATAATACATAGATAGACACCTTAAACTGACAACTAAACACTAACTTTGAGAATGCACATCTAGACATGCCTCAACTCGTCTCCATTGTGTTAGTTGAATACTCCAACTTATAAAATGATCACCTAGACACCTCCAAAATTTATATGCCACGTTAGCTTCGGGTGTCCACGAGACACTGGGGAGACACAAAAGGCAACATTATGTGGAGATTTCAACAAAAACTGAAACTTCTTGGAATAAATCTCAGCAAATGATCTAGGGAACAAATAGGGGATATTCAGAAGCATGTTAAGGAATGGGAAAGCAAGATACAACTACTGGAAGGTCAGTATATTGATGAAAATAATCCATGGAATCAGGGACAAGAAAGAGGGGGAACATGTTGTTCTTAAATTAGACATGTCAAAAGCTTATGACAGGGTTAATTAACACTTCATCATTACTGTTCTCAAGAAGTATGGTTTTTCCGGTAAATGGGTGGATCTTGTATGGAGATCTTTCTCCAATATTTGGTACTCTATTCTTATAAATGGTTCAAGAAAAGGTTTCTTCCACTCCACTAGGGGCTTAAGACAAGGAGACCCTCTGTCTCCTGCTCTTTTCATTTTGGGAGCTGAAGTTTTGTCCAGAATGCTAAATACACTCCATAATGACAATTTGTATATTGGTTTCTCTATGAACAGGTTTGGTCCTCAGATATCCTACCTAGCATATGCTGATGATGTTATAATCTTCACATCAGGGGACTTATACTCACTGAACCTGGTCAAAATCATTCTAAACAATTATGCTAAGTGTTCTGGCCAACTCATAAATGAAGAGAAAAGCTGCTTTCTGGTGAGTCCCAACACCTATTCTGATGAGGTTGCTAGAATCAAAGAAATTACTGAGTACAGCATAAAGAATTTCCTTTTACCTACCTTGGGTGCCCAATTTATGTTGGAAGAAACCTCATTTCTACTTTCAATGATGTTGTTACTAAAGTTGTCAGAAAAACCTCAGGATGGCAAGGAAAATTGCTCCTCATCAAACATGTTATGCAATCCCAACCAATTTATCTTTTAGCTGCTATGAAATCTCCAAATGAGATCTTCTTACAAATTGAAAGATACATGACTAAATTTTTCTGGGGTTGTACTAATGAGAAGAAGAAGCATCACTGGAGCTCATGGGCTAAAATGTGTTATCCTACTGAAGAGGGTGGCCTGGGTTTCAGAAGACTAAAGGACATCAGTGATACTTTGGCAATGAAAAGGTGGTGGAGATTCAGAACTGAGAAATCTCTATGGGCAAAATTCATTAAAGTCAAGTATTGTAGACTTGCTCACCCTGTGGATAGAAAGTGGAGAGCTGGCTTATCACATGGATGGCAAAGCACACTTGAAGTTAAAGACAAAGTGGAGGACCAAATGCTATGAAAAATTAATTATGGATCTTCCAATATGTGGTGGGATAACTAGACTGGCTTAGGGGCATTAGCTCAAGTTATTGACCACACAGATATATGCAGAAACTAGCTGGTGAAAGAAATAATTGACAATGGTATGTGGAACATTGAACACCTTCATTTTCCAGAATACTTGGCTGAGTTAATCCTCTCTATACCTATTGCCAGAATTGACAAGCCAGATTTAGTAGTATGGATGCCTTCAAATAGTGGAAATTTCACTACTTGAACTGCTTGGGAGATCAACAGACAAAGACAAGACGCAGATCCATTCTTCCACAACATCTGGCACAAATTTATTCCTTTTAAAATGTCCTTTCTTGTCTGGAAGATCTTTGAAGAGAAAACTACCTTTTGATAATATTATTAGCAGACTTGGAATTGATGTTGATACAAAATGTTGTTGTTGTCTTGACGCAAAGGATGAGACCATTCACCATACTTTTTTGGATGGTGAGCTTGCTAGGATAATATGGAACTTCTTTGGACTACCTTTTAGAATTCCATGGGAACATTGCACCATCAAGACTATGATGATTAAATGGTGGAGTACAAAGGCAGGAAATGATTTGCACAAAGATCTCCTAAATATCATACCAATTGTTATTTTCTGGGAAATATGGAAAGCTAGGTGCTCTAACAGGTATGGTAATTCAAAAATCTCAAAGGTTAGAGTTATATATCAAGTTAGTTATCACATCAAATGGGTTGTGTCTAAAACCATATCCACCACTCAATGGAAATGGTCTTGGCAGGATCTAAGTAAACATATCATGTTGTCTTCTCATAAGTTTGACTGCCTAATTGTGAGATGGATTAGACCACCTCTAGACTGTATTAAGCTAAATACATACGGTAGTCACAATATAGAGGATTCCATTGGAGCTGGAGGAATAGTGAGGGAAAACAATGGGCATATTATCATGGCCTTTGCCAAATTTTTAGGAAAAGGGAGCAGTAACTTAGCTGAAGCAAAAGCAACCATTTATGGTTTGCAATGGTGCTTGACAAAAGGATTCCAAAATATTATTCTTGAGAGTGACTTTGATCATTGTCAACATGGTCAAGGGAAAATCCAATATTGTATGGCAGCTTCAAGACTCAGCGGACAAGATTAAATAGTTGCTTTCTTATACAAACTTCATAGTTCAACACTGTTATAGAGAAGCAAACCAAGTCGCGGCTGCACTGGCCAAATGGAGTATGGATGGACAAGAGGAAATCTTTTATGATATCAAGGACCTTCCCAGATATGTAGTAGGGGCATATATCTTGGACAAAGATAATATCCCCTCCATAAGACACAAACAAAGGAGGGGTATATATGTATAAATGGTTTCACTACTTTTGGGAGCAAATTTTTTGCTGTTGAGAGCTCACTTCTTTGCACATGATACTTCCATCAATGGGGGGATTCTTATAAGTGTTGATGATGATTTTGTCAAAGCTGTTGAGCCATTACTACTGGCAAACAAGATCGATCTAGCATTATAGGTACATGCCCACAATTATGAGAGGACTGGTATAGTATACCAGAAGGAATGTAAAGCATTGTGTTATAATGGTGCAAGTGGAATTGACACTTATGATAATAACAATTGTAGTGCACCAGTTCATGCTGCTATTGGAATGGCTGGCTTTAGCTTGGACCAGTTCCCTTCTCAGGCTGAAAAATGAATTCTAGTAAAAATAGCTGAATTCAGAGATGTGCGAGTTAATGCAACAAGGAATTCATTGACAATGCAAATAGCAGAAAGTTGGAAGACAGTTTTCAAATCACCAAATATAAAATACATTTCTTTCTAGTCTATGGTTATACCTTGCTGGTCATCATATGGTATAACCATCTTTTGTAAAAGGAGTTAGGCTAAGTCCCCTCCTGTTGTATCTTCTCTCTAGATGGAATAAAATGGATCCCAGCCATTCTGGGTAAGTTATATGAAAAAAAAAATGTTAATAGAAATGAAATACAATTTTTTGATTCCCAAAAAAAAAAAAAAAAAATTTATTAGGAAGATCACCCCTCTTGTTCTTGCAGCACTAATTTTTAAACTTTTGTGTTGAACCTAGTTCTGAAAGGGTACATACATTGTATTTGAAATGGAAAGGGTCATATTTGCCCTTGTACTCTCAAGAAAGCTATATTTGCGTTTTGTTATACTTTTTCAACATATTTGCTTTGTCATCCAACTTTCAAGCTTGTAGCTAAAAAAAGCAAAAAAAATATTAATCAACAACATGAAATATGCTGTAAAAAATCAATCTCCATCAAATGAATATGAACCGGTTCTTTTTCTTTAAATTAAGTATATACCAATTTTTTAGATCATTAAACTTTTTTCAAAATTAAAAACAGATAAATTAACTTCTAAACAACACCATTTATAGCTTTTCTAAAAAGCGCCAAGAAACTTACGTAAAAAACAACAATAAAAAAGATAAAAGAATCGAGTACACAAGGATAGTTCCTTAAATTATTTTAGAAGGTTAAAACAAATTTGACAAATAAACGAACAAAGCCAAAAGTAAAAGGATACATACAATGATTGAAAACAAAAGAGTGAGAATATTGAGGTTTTAGACAAAAGAACCAATCTTGTAAATCAAAAGAGTTACAGGTAAGAATGTTTTGAACTTTTTAATCATTCATTTGAATTTAGCAACACACATGACACTTACATGATTATTGATATTTGGATTTGTGTATCAGTTCTTCGACGATTACCCATATCATAGACAAATTAGTATTGTTAATCGAAAAACACCTTATTATGTAACATATAACAAAAAATACAAAAACAAAAGTACAGGAGAAAAAAGAATTCACCTTGAGAGTTTCTGACGTAATATGCATCTGCTGGACTTCACCTCTAGCCAACCACAACCTGATCAAACTAATAGATAGATAATGTCGTCATTTTAATTATCATCCACTCATAAATTCGAATATAATCTCCTGAAAAACTAAAGATTCATGTCCTTGATCTTCATTTGTTCTTCAATCACAAGATTTTCAGTTTGTTCATCATTAAACTACCTCCCATATGGATCTACCTCTTCAACTTCATCATTCACATCATTACTATTCATCTGAACTCAATAACTTTTGACACGATATATAAATATTAGATTTTAATCCACAATTGAATAGTACAATGAGTACAATATTAAACGTATTGAATCTTGGATCCGCCTCTAATCTCCTGAAAACGTATTAGTCAACAAATTCTATTTGATACTAAATATTGGTGAGATTTTCATGGTGCATTGGTGTTGCTACTGATGCGATGGAACGCCACATGCATTTATTTGGACTAGTTTCTCGACACGTGCATTGCACGCGTATGCCGAGCCATGTAATATGTAATTTTTTAGAATAATAGTAACATTATTTAAATAAAATTTGGAGTAAAAATTATAAATATAAAGGATAACATATAATTTTTGTTAGTGATCAATGTAGATTGTCACATAGTAACCTGTTTGTCAAAGTCAAGATGATTGATATCGTCTAAGTCTACAAAGATGAACAATCAAAAGGATGAATACAATCCAACATGATGAATTGTTTAAACCTTTGATTTATTTATCATCATTGCAAAATATAAATGTATATGAAATTATTTATGGAGGAATTTGAGAGGTTCTAAGGGGGGAAAGCTAAATTCCTGGGATGAGCACATACTTGATAGCATAAAACATTAACATAATAAAAGCCAAGCATTAGCTTATGTTATTTCATTTTTTTCAAGAATTTCACCATCCTTTTAGGTGAAATATTCGAATAAAGCAATACTTGTGTAATCATACATGTATGTTAAAATTACTATTTGAGTAAATTACATGAACGGAGTAGTTTATATAGAACATCAAATGAATATTATTCATGAAAACTTGAATAATTTTAACTTAAGTACCTTTCATTTGTAATTATTTTCTCTCTCCACCCGCTCTGTCCTTCTTCAATATGCGATGTTACTGTTTCTAACATGCAAACATGCATCTAAAAAGCATGAAATTAGGGTTAGTGATAAATATAAAGTAATTGTTATTGTAGCTTAATTCTCCCTAGAAGCAGAAGTAGAAAATTATTTTTTTCAAAAGTTCTTACCCACAAACACGCATTCCTTCTTTATCATGAGCTTTGTTTTCATTGACTTCCTAATTTTTATTTTTCCTAATCTTGCCAAATCTCAAACAAAATAAGTACTATTTTTAAATTAAAATAATTCTGGTGAGACAGCTGAAGAAAGTATGAAACAAGACTCTTAAACTTTCACGGCACAACAATATTAACAAAGAACAAACTTGATTTCGAAAGGCATTTACTTAAAAAATTGGGTGAATTGATTAAACACCTACAACAGGTGAAGAGGTCAACACAACACGAGCAAACGAAATTCTATCTTTGGATCAAGTGATGCCCACCTGTATATTTAAAATTATAAATTGCATTAATTAAATAAATTAGTCTAATATACATAAAATGAATATTTTTCATGAAAACTTGTGTTAAGTTTAACTTACAGTCATTTGTAACTATTGTCCCTCTCAACCTGCTATGTCCTGAAGTTCGTGTTAGTAAAACGCAAACATCTGAAAAGCATGAGATTAAAATTAGTGATAAATATCAAATGATTATTGTTATAGTTTAATTCTCCCAAAATTAACTTTTTCAGGACAAATATAGTCTTATCGCTATTTTTTTTATTTAGGAAACTACGTTCATTAATTTGAAAAGAGAAATAAACCATTATGCATGTGTTCCTTCATCACTACGACCTTTATTTCTATCGTCTTCCCAATATTTATTTTTGCAAATCTTACCAAATCACAACCAAATATCATGTACTCTTATTAAATAAAAAAATTGATGAGACAACTGAAGCAAGTACTTATGAATTAAGAAATGAGACTCTTAAAATTTGAAGGCTCAATAAAAGATATTATAAAAGCATGAACTTTATTTAAAATGCACTTACATGAACTTTATTTAAAATGCACTTACTTAGAAAATTGGGTGAATTTGTTGAACTCCTATAGTAGGTGAAGCATCAACAACAACATCAGCAATCTTACGTTCTACCTTTGGATCAAATATTGCCTACAAATATTAATGAACTACACAATCAATGATTGTTTATATTATCAATATTCAAAGACAACTGAATAGAACATCGTTAGTTTCATTTTCCTTAAGGACTATGTTGCACCAGTCGACTGTTCATACCAAAAACATTGAAGTCCAAGAATTTCAGCTAAGACATTTGTAGCTTAATAAGAAGATTTTTAAGCTTGTCCGAACAAGCTTTTTAGTTAGTATATTTAAATAATTTTAATTAGTCAAAAAAAAAAAAAAAAGTGAGTAATTCAAGTACCCTGTTGAAGAATACAAAACATGTTCTATTGATCTGTTGTTCGACTTTATTTTTAAAGTGTATATTCCCTTAACTTTGTCTATCTTCACTAAATTTGGTGCTACATTTGTACTTTGAGCTATCTATCAACAAAATCTACATATTGATTGTAGAAAAAAGTAAATATTCAACTGGAAAAAAATTTCTCAAACTATATACCTACAAAAGGAGAAACAGAGTGCCCATCGTTAATAGTACATGATTAGTACTCCCTCCGTCTCACTTTGTTTGAAGATTGATCAGTTTGGGAGTCAAACAGTCTTTTCTTTGACTTAATTTTAAACATAGATTCTTCGAATATTTCATATAAAATTTACATATTTGAAAACTACAACAAAAAGACTATAAGTCTGCATAATTAATAATCCACAATATATGAAAATAGTTGGAGAAAATCGTAGTAAAAAAAAGAGTTGTTTGACTCCTAAACTGGTCAACCTTCAAACAAATTGGGACGGAGGGAGTATCTGGTAGCGTAGAACGCAAATACAAATTCAAATTCAAAATAAACACCCAATAATCTTTCATGATAGAAAAATTAAAAACATTCAACTAAAATTTCTTAAATCAATCTCAAAAAGATAGAGAGGCAAGGTTCATCCACATATACACATAGTCTGTGCCTAAAAAAGTGTTTCAAGTATAGCCACACGTTAACTATCGACTAAAATTTAATAAGAAAAAATAGAGAAGCAAACTTCAACCCTTGTTTGATCTTCTAAACGCGGATGTTGATTTGAAATTTGGAAAGAGTTCTTGCAAAAGAAATTTTAGATTTTCTCAGAAGCAAATTTTCAGCGAAACCCACGAATTCTATTGTAATAAAAATCGAAAAACTTTAATGATTAGTTGAAAAAATGTTTTATCAGAAAAATTGAATTTTTTTGCAGGCACATTTACTATTGCATGCTTTCATTGCAAATTAGAAAATCTAATCGTTCATCGGACTTCTAATTATCGAGTTATTGAGTTACTCTCTCTCTGTCAGTGGACCAAAAATACTTTCGGAGAATAAAAGATTGGGATTCACTATAATAATTGTGCTATATAATATCATCTTAAAAATTGGACGGTATAGATAACAATTACGCATAGAGACTAATTAACAAATACAAGTGAAAGGAGTAACACTTGTGGCAACCAAAAAGAGAACCAACATACCCATTAAAAATAGTTGCGTGATTGTTGTATAAAGAATATGAAGCATTGGGGTATTGTTGTTAGAAGGCTTGGTTCTTTTTCCGCGAAGAGAAACGTTTCTACAAGAAAGTGTGTATGATGCGTTGCCTTTTTTTCTTTTCTGAAGCATTGCTGATTCTTGATGAAGGAATTTGAAGCATTGGAGTGAAGTGAAGCATTTGGTTATGGTTGTTCAAAGGAGAGGTATTTTTCCCGCGAAGGAAACTTTCTGCAAAGAAGTGCTATGATGCATTGCCTTTTTTCTTTTAAGCATTGGTGGCTATTAAGTAAAATTTTAAAAGTTTATTTAGGCAATTCTAATTAGGTTTTTAAGAAGGGTAAATATGTAATTTAACTTTCAAGTTAGGAAGTTCATGCTTTTAATATAATATAGGTATAAATATAGATATAGATAGATATAGAAGATAGATAGTAGGTACATGTGTCTAAATTACCTAGTGAAAGGTAGGTAGAGTATAAATCGATTCTTTATTTTCTGCTAAAATGGGAGTGTCAAGTGTGAAAACTGAAAGGATGTATCCTTTCCGATCCATACAAATAGAATGTGAAAAGGTTATAACTTATAACAGTCAAGTAGGAGCCTTTCATAATTGTCTCTGATCTCCAAAAAAAAAAAAAAAAACTCCTCAGACGTGGGGAGACTAAAGTTATTTTGGTTTTACTTATGAGTTTAATACAC
Source organism: Lycium ferocissimum (assembly GCF_029784015.1). Taxonomy (NCBI): domain Eukaryota; kingdom Viridiplantae; phylum Streptophyta; class Magnoliopsida; order Solanales; family Solanaceae; genus Lycium; species Lycium ferocissimum. Next base: position 62,032,562 of record NC_081347.1, read on the forward strand.
ATTAATCATATTAGCATAATTAAAAGAGTTAAAGGAGTGACTTTTAATCCTTTTTAACATACCACATAATTGAGGGAAATTATATAAAAAGGCCAAAAAATGAGAAAAAAGATAAATGAATTTCTTGGCCAAAGAGAGATATCACATCACCTTGTCTATACCTAGCTTTATTATATATACACATTATAGAAACAACTAACTCATCCACCTCCACCCTCATCCCACCTCCACCCTCAGTATTGTTATCTTCTAGTCTACACCAAAAAGCCAAAAAAGATATACATATATATTTCAAAAAAAATGTAAGTATATTTTTTTTTTCTTTTAAAAACATCAATTATTTATTTCCTTCCCGATCATCCACCGTATGCAAGCAGGATTGATCTCTCGCATATGGTTGTTTAATATGAATGATGAGAAAGTTTTTACTTTATCATCAAAGTTAATATAAAGGAGCAATGTTATTAGCTAATTTTTTTTTTTTTTTTTTTTTTTTTTTTTTTTGGAGAAGATTTAGAGTCGCCCTTATAGAGAGAACACTGAAGGAGACAGATTTCAATCGGTCAAAATTATGAAGACATTCGATAATAATGGCTCCCGGGGCAACATACCAGTAGTACATGGGGATGTTTATGAGCAACCTGATAGAGAAAAAGAGGAGCCAGCAGCTCTTTCTATTGTCAGGAGCGACATTGCTACCGTGCTTCTACAGAAGTGGAGAACCTATGGCGAGAAGCATGGCCTTGCTGCTGGAGATTACATACTAATTGAGAGGGGTTTACTCCTAATGTGGAGTACTTGGTGATCAGTCGCCAGAGAGAGAAAATTAGTAAGGGTATGAAGAGTTTTGAATGCAAAATTACACGTGTAATAATAGAACATGCAATAATAGTATTTAACATGTGTAATGATACTCATGATGCAATAAATACCATTTTTACATGTGTAATAATACTCAGGACGCAATGGTAGCATTTTTACATATGTAATGATACTCATGATGCAGTAATATCATTTTTACATGTGTAATGATACTCAGGATGCAACCGTAGCTATTCTGATTGCAAAGCCATCCATTGCTCTACACTGGCCTTAAAGAACTATCCTGATAACAAATAACGATGCACATATTCTACCCTCTATGCAGATTATTTATATTTATGTAACACCCAGTACCTTTAAATTAAGTTACATTCATGATTCAAGGCTTAGAAACCAAGACGGGAAGTGCTGTGATTGAAATTTGGCCTTGGAACGGTAAAATGACGTTTTACGTCAAAAGTACGGGCCATACAAATTTGTACAGGATGTACAATTTGAACATACCTCACAAGGGAAAATCAGAAGTCACTGTAATTTGACAATTCCAGGTACGGGCTAGATGTACGGGAGTACATCAAAGTAAGGGATGTACTTTTGTCCCATACCTCGCGTGCCAAAAATCATAGGTTCTGGAAAATGGCATACGAGGGATGCCCACAATGTACGGGACGTGCAATATTGTACGGGCCGTACATTGTGCCCGTGCTTTCCCCGTTTCAACAAATAGTATAAATTCGAGATTTCAGTTTTTAATCCCATTTTTCATATTCTCAAGCCCTAGCACGAAGTTCTTCTCCTCCTACTATCAAGCTACACTAAGGTAAGCCTATTCCAAGCCTTTCAAGTGCATTCTAATATGTACCCATGATTTCTAAACAAGAATCCATTGTTCCTAACCTAGGGTTTTCAAGAAAACCCATCTAAGGGCTTCAAGATTAAGGCTTTCGGATTTCTTATCCAAGTTCAGATAATTGTTACAAGTTTTGGAGCGTTACAGGTATATAGGGTTTCTATCTACGTGTGGGATCATCATTATTCTTCCCCACGCCATGTTCATCCATGATTATACAAAAGCTCATAAAAAACTAGGGTTCTAGACATGCTCATGATAACCCTAACATCCATGATTATACAAAAGCTCATAAAAAAAATAGGGTTCTAGACATGCTCATGATAACCCTAAGTACATGTACCATGATATACCATGTTTGTATGATTAATTCGTTATTGTGTTCTCAATATTCCATTCTGGTTATTGATAATCTATTCGTAATCCATGAAAACTCATACTTTGCTTTCCATGGGTTCTTAAATGCAAGATATGAACTTTTATATGTATATTTTCTTGAAATTCTACATGCATCCATGTGTTCATACAAGTTATACTATGTACTTATATCCATGCTATACTATACTCACGAATCATGTTTATAAGCCATGTTTATGAATCAAGTTTACAAGTCATGATTACAAGCCATGTTATACAGACCATTGGCCCAGATGTCAACTATATCCATGTTCATATTTTTTGGAGTAACATAGGTTTATCGAGAAGTCTCAGATAGCCTAAAACTACGTATGCCAACGTAGGGAAGGGTTGCTCAGCCAAGATTAGGCCGACACCTTCAGATAGTTGAATTCGATCCCTTTTCATGTCATGCTTCTATCTCATACCCTTTTCATGTCATGCTTATATCTCATACCCTGGAAAGGTGTGAGGCTGCTCTACTGGTTGAGCTAGGTACCAGACTCCACATACCTACGTGATGATTCCATGTTGTCGGTTATACTACGGCTCTCCTACCGTACACACACACACACACACACACACACACACACACACACACACACACACACACACACACACATACACACACACACACACACACATATATATATATATATATATATATATATATATATATATATATATATATATATATGCCCTTAAAATGTTTTACTCATGTTATACATTTACTCGTGTCAGATGATGCTCATGCTCATATTCAGCTTACAGCTTACAGTTTCTGTTTCAGTTTTATTATTTCTTGTTCCATGTTTATTTCATTCGATTGCTTTACATGCCAGTACAATTCAAGTGTACTGACCTCCCCTTTATTTGCCCGGAGGCCTGCATTTCATGATGCAGATTTACAGGACGACGGATCAGCTCGTTAGGACTCTACACGTATCAGCTATTGGTGAGCCCCATTCTATTCGGGGTGTTATCTCTATTTATGTTTATTTCGATTATGTGGTAAAGGTATGCCGGGGGCCTTGTCCCAATAAACAGTTTAGCAGTCAGACTTATGTCAGAGGTTTTATAGACTAGTTAGTTATGTTATTTCAGATATTCAGAGTCGTATAGCCCTTTTAGCTCAGTATTATTATGTTTATCCAGACTATTCCACATTATGTTATCATGATACTTTCATACTTATGATTTATGGTCCCATGCTTTACTTAAATTATGCATGTTCATATTTTATTCCACATCAGTTCATGCCTATGTTGAGTTAGCAAGCCATGTGGTTCGCTCGATCACATGCTGTCAGGCATCGAGTGTTGTGTTACGCCCAGGCCATGGTTCGGGACGTGACAAAGCTTGGTATCAGAGCCGTGTTCAAGTGTCTTAAGGAGTCTATGAAACCGTGTCCAATGAGGTCACTTTTATATGTGTGGGCCCCCACACATATAAACAGTTAACTACCGAGACATCTAGGATTGTCTCACTTCTTTTATACTCTAGATCGTGCAGTTAGAGCTATGCTTTCAGAATTCTTCTAACTCATGCGTATTACATATTTCAGACAATGCCTGCGAAAAGAAAATACACCAAGAGGTCTACAACTACCAGTTAGAAGGCTACAACTAATGTTACTCCAGAAGTGGAGCCTCAGACTCAGAGGATCGCATCATATACTGCAATCCCAGCTACAGGGAGGCTTGCGAAGGTCCATCCCACCGCTACTCCGCAGCCTAATGCTTCTGACGTGGACGTCAGGGGAGCAATCCAGATGCTCACTCAGATTGTTGCTAATCAAGCCCAATGCTAGGAAAGGGCTCCTATTACTAGTGCTAGTGGTGGATCAGACAGTTCAAGGACCAAGGAATTCTTGAACCTAAAGCCTCCAGTGTTCACAGGGTCTAAAATAGAGGAAGATCGGCAAAACTTCATTGATGGACTCCAGAAAGTGTTTTGGGTTATGCATGCTACTGAGACAGAGGCAGTAGAGTTGGGAGCTTATCAGTTGCAGGATGTTACCTATATTTGGTATGAGATGTGGGAACAGTCCCACGGAGAAGATGCGTCTCCGACAACCTGGGACAAGTTTTCAAATGCTTTCATTGACCACTTCCAGCCAATTTAGGTCAGAGAGGCGAAGGCCTACGAATTTCAGAGACTCAGGTGGAATGGTATGAGTGTGAATGAATACTATCTCAAGTTTGTTTCCTTGGCTAGGTATGCTCAGTATATGCTCCCTGATATGAGAGCCATAGTTAGGCGTTTCGTGTTGGGGCTTATACCAGATTTGAATAGTGACGCCAATATTGCCTCTCAGAACGACAAGATGACTATTACCAAGATGGTTGTTTTTGTGCAAGGTAGTGAGGAAAGACTAAAGGAAGAGGAAGCTCTTCAAAAAGAGAAGGACAGGGAATTCAATAAAAGAGCTAAGTCTGCAGGTAACTTCAGTCACGGGAGATGTGGAGGCAGAAAATTCTTCAAGAATAGATCATCAGGACCTGCTCCATCGGCAGCTAGTGCCCCAACCCCAAAGTTCAGGAACGATTATAAGAGACAGAATTCCAGGCCGACCTGCTCCTATTCTCATGCTAGTGTGGGTCAGAAGACCTATGACATTCCGGTCTGCAGCAAGTGTGGTGAGAGACACCCAGGAGTGTGTCGCATGGGTATAGATGTTTGCTATGGGTGTGGCCAGCAGGGCCATTTTCAGAGGGATTGTCCATCAGCGAGGCAGGGCACCGGAGATAATGTGGCTCAGTTCACAAATTCAGCAGCTTCTCATAATTCTCAAGCCAAGTCAGCGCATGGTGAAGCTAAGTCGGGCAGTGCAGGCGTGTCACGACCTAATTTAGGATCGCGCAGGCAACTACCATTCTCACCTAGGTAGGCAAACCCTTAACCAAAACAAATCATTGCAAGTAAAGAACATGATTCATTTTCTTTCAAGAAATATTATAATCAACATCGAAAATCAAACCAATATATTAATCAAAATAGCGGAAGTATTTACAACAATCTTTTAATAATGCACTGACTCAGTTTTTCCCCAGAACCTGGTCTAGACTAGTACAAGAGCGACTAATATTGAATCGGAATACAATAATAAATCTATGACCCAAGCTTCATCTTAGAATGAAAAGAATGGATGCCTTCAAGATAGGCACCGTGCATCTTCCGAAAACTCCAACGAATAATTTCCTGAAAAACTCTACACCCCAAAGGGATGTAGCAAGAGTAGTATCAGTACAACACTAGTACTGGTAAGCATCATAGGCCGACAATGGTTAGAAGAACATATCAATAAAAGAGTTCACAAGTAAGCATGGTAGGTAACACTAGGTCAACAGTACACATTACCTACCGCTCGTCGCAACAACAAAGACTCATCTCTCCTCAACTCTCCTTTAGTGATCCGATAGCCTAACTTATGTTATACATTTTTTTATATCACCTAACATACAATAAACAATCTCGCTCAAGTAACACAAGTCAACTACCATTACGTTATTCACTCCTAGTATCGGAAAGTCATTCCATCATTCTGATCTTCGTTATTCGGCTAATTTTAGGAAACTAAAAATATAACACTAAGCCAGCGTAAATCAAGAAAAGTAGTTCATGATCATGGCCTAGGATTATAGCAACTAAGCCCAATTGTGTCAAGTCTCAAATACTTAATCCGAATCCGTAAATCACAAATACACCACAAGTATACCACAATAGAAGCCAAAGTACAATGCAATGCAATAATGCAAGAAATGTATATGCAATGTAATGCTTTGGACACATGTACTTCAGACTAAAATATCGACGTCTCGGTAGAACAACTCATGGGGGACCCGCGAAGTCCATGTACCTCACAGCTCTAGCAACAATCTCGGATATCCGCTACCTCACGATTCCAAAAAAACCTCGGCAATCGCTATGCACAACCTCAATTACGGGACAACCATCAGATATCGGTCCTCACGTCACTCATCCAACTGAGCCCAGCTCATCACAGTGTTTCCTCAAGTATCATCAGTATGTCAACAGTAAATCATTAAGGACAAGAATATGTGTATGAGTTCAATGTCAATAATCAAATCAATATCACAAGTACCACGCATGGGCACACCAATAATATCATGGAAAAGGCTACACAATCAGCCATAATAGAACATTATCCTCTTATCAAACCTCAATAAGTAAGATACTACAACATTATAATCAGGATATATCAATAGACTTCGATAACCAACACGAACAAAATCACATGAAAATATCACCTAATTCCTTTACTGCCTAACAACATCCATACATGGTACTTACGTTTTCTACTTACAAAGTCACCACTAACATCCATTCTAGAATCATTTCATGTGCTTTGGCACAGTCTATCCATTTCAATACCAAATAAAATTCACTATTAAATAGCACAGGACATGTTATGCATATCATACGAGAACTCCTCATCAAGGGGCATAATAAACTAGGTACCGAACAACTAATCTTCCAAGTCACATAAAATCCACCAATACTCAAGGGAAAACCAAAACATGAACCTAGGGAATCTACAGGCCACAAGCCCGAACACACAATCGCATAACAGTACCATGCTAAGAGTCCATCCTAATCTCCAATTCCTATACATGCATTCTCCGTTTCTTCTAATACACGAATATGTAAATAAAATCGGAGTCTACTAAGAAAGGAAGCCGTAGCCTACCTCGAGGTTGAGCGGGTTCCACGAACATCCATTGATCTTCAATTCATTCATCACATCGTAGCCCGCACGAAGTAACTTGAGACAATCATGAGACCCAAGAGTAGGAATCACCATTACAGCACTTATACGCGATTCAGATTGATAAAGAAAATTGGGAATTTAGACTACCTTTAGATTTGCTAGGCCTTTATCATCAAATAATCCCTTTCCCTAACTCATAATTAAAGCTAAGTGATTTATTAACCTCCATTCATGATTAAAGTCAACCATTTAAGCTACTAGCTAGGTAAAGTCACCATTTTTAACTCTTTTCTTTAGAAAACCCATTATCAAGATTCATGGAAGAAACCCATTTACAAATTTAAGAAGAAGATGAGAATCTAAGTTAGTAACCATTCTAGGTTTATGAACATGAGAGATTAAATTAATATAATCCATATTAAGAACATGCTAACCATTTATCCTTCTAGGTCTAGGAATTGGTGATACCCATTTTTATTAGCTTTCTAGGTGAAGACCTTAGGAACAATTAACTATGAGAAACAAGGGATTAGAAAAAGTTAGGAAGATTAACTTTTCCCAGAAGATATGAATTTAAGCTCCCAAAAAGGCTTGAGGGGCGGCTGAACTTTAGGGTTTTGAGAAAATAGGGCCAAATCCTGAAATGAACTCTTAAATAGGGAAAATCACTGTATGTCACCGCTATAGAGGTCTGAGAATCGCTTCGGCGGCACCACCACGGCGGCATAGGAACCGCTGTGGGGGTCCCTTGACCAATCCACTTCACCGCTACAATGCCACCGCTGTAGCGGCATGCTAGTCGTTGTGGCAGTTCCACTGGGCCTGGTGGCCCAATTTCAATACTCTCACACAACGTGCACGACGGTTCGATCAAGTTAGCGATTTCAGAAGTATGACTGAATCCAAGACATTTTTAAAGAGTCAAAGTTGCGGGTTTTCTCGAAATTCACGGTTACGACAAAATGGGTCGTTACATCAGATACCAATTGAACAACCGTTCAACCTCGAACGGCAAGGGAACGATCATGCATGGACGGGTAACATATTTCGCAGCCAGGATCATAAACTGTACGTCCATACCTTCATATCTAAAACTTAACGGAAAAGAAATAAAATGAACAACGTAGCTGTGGAACTTTTCGTGACTTAGCGTAATCAGATATAACTCAACGAAAAATCAATCGGTTTTATGCTAGATCATGCCAGGTTAGCTTACCCAACACTGCACTCATGATTTACAACCACCACTTTACAAACCGAACTGTAACTACGAATGGATTACATACGTTTCCCAAAATAACATAACAAGAATAACTCAAAGACAGTGAGCAAATAACTAGAGGTCCACTATGTGGGTTTAAAGCTCGAAGTACCTTGAAACATATCAAGAATTTAGGTAAATAGATTTGGTCTGGCCGCCACAGCAGCTATCAGAGTGTCGTGGCGGCGCCGTTATGCCAGCAAGGGAATCGTTGCGGCGATAAGAACAAGATTATAAAGATGCCGCTACAGCAACATAAAATACTGCTGTAATGCTGCCACAGCGGCTGTAAGGGTACCGCTACAATGGCAATCACTGAGACAAAAATATAAAAAGGCAGTGCCTCTCCCCCTTCACTTCCCACTTCTTCCATACACGAAAATATCTCCACACTCCTCAACACTTCAACTCCCACTCCTAATCTATACCAATTAAAACTTTCCCTAGCCCTTTACCTTCCCACTCCACATAAAAACAAGCTTCCCACTCACAATTACTCTCAAACACAAGAGGAAAAGGGAAGGGTTCAAGGCAAAATCTCAACTTTCATCCACTCTATCAAATCTTCAAAACAAAGGTAAGAATTCATTCCCCTCATCCCGTAGTTAAACAGTAGAACAGGAATTTCAAGGAAACAAGCTTAGAAAGACCGGATTTAGTAGTTCCAAGTTGAGATTTTTAGGTTTTGGTTGATGAACTACTAGGACGTAAAATAAGAGAAATTGGAACTAGTTAATCGTTAGAATAATCTTCCCATCGAACGTAGCATAGTTATAGCACTAATTTAGGCCACAAAACTTGAACATAGTAAAGGAAATTCCTTGAATAAGGCTTTTGGATTTTTTTCGAAATTCGGGTTTGTTTGTTGTTAGAATCACGCTTCAATAGGGTTAGAACTTCATGCATACTAGTTTCCTGCTCGATCCGTGCTTAAAATAAGTTTTTGAATCAAAATTTGGGGTTGAAAATCTGGAATGTTCTTGGGTTTTTGGGGACGATGATACCGCTACAGCGGTTGGCTGACCGCTGCAGCGGTGCCGCTGTGGCGCTTGGTCGACCACTATAATGGCCCCTGGGAATTTCTGTATTGGACCGCTGTAGCGGTCAGCGGCCCGTTATGGCGGCACAGCTATAACGGTCTGCAGACCGCTATAGCGATAACTGCAGATTCTACAGTTGAACAATTTAGCGACAGGAATAGGTTTCGATTGAGTTTTTCAAGCTGTTCTTTCTGATAAGATGTAAATTTAACGTATTTCTAATTCTTTTACAGGCAAGATTTCACAAAACGAAGAAGAGAATCAATAAGTCCAAGAAGAAGAAGAGATCCCCTCATACGAGAAGTTTCCAACTCCCGAGAGCAAGCATTTACATTTGCAGCAGCTGCCTATGACCTTGTTATTAGAGCGGGGCTTTGATATGACCAATTTAGACAAGCGGGCTCCAGATTTCTTTTCCAAACTAATTCGAATCAAATGGAACCGCTTGGTTGAGGATCCCGGGTTTTGCAATGAGACTTGGGTGAGGGAATTTTATGCTATACTGCCTACAGTTGACTGGAATTCTCCCAATTCAGAGATTATCATTCGGGAACTAGGGTGAGAATGGGGCCAAAAGTAATCAATAGGGTGTACAAGCTTGAAAACCATCCAGAAGCACCTTTTGCAGCTAAGGCGGCGGAGCAAGATTCGAGGTGGTTAGCTTCGGTGCTGGTTCACAAGAGCGAGATGAAACATGCTATTTGGGCTAATGGCAAGGTTACGATTACCAGTGTGTATTTTACTACAGAGGTGAAAAAGTGGTTAAATATTGTCTCTCATAGGATTCGGTCGTCTAAGAATGTTCGTGATGTGACCTTTTCTCGTGCTTTGGTTGTCTCTTGTGTCCTTGCTGGCATTCCGGTGAATGTAGGCTCTCAGGTTATTAATGAGTGAAAGGAGTTCTTGAAAGACGGGGGTGCAAGTTTGATGTTTCTTTCACTAATCACTTCGCTATGCAAGAAGTGTAAGGTGCCGAGGGAGAACGAGACAGATGAGTGGGTCCACAGTAATAATCTATTTCACCCACTTCTGGTAAAGGGTTGGGGCACTGCTGTTGTTAGCAGAGAGAGTAGGAAGAAGAGAAAGGTTGGTGATGCATGAGAGGGAGGTAGTAGGGTCGGAGCTGATGATGAGGCCGGAGACGAGGGCGGTCAGGAGATCAGGGCTGAGGTTCCCCATCTTCAGGGGCCCTTTGAGCCCATAGACTCGCACTTTGATGAGATGAAGGGTATGTTCCCGAAATTTTCTATGTTCTCAGAGGGTTCTAGTTCGTTGAGAGATGCTGCGACTTTTGTCACGAGGGAGGAGATGAAGGGTTACTTCGAGACCCAGAAGACCATGGGCGAGTCACTTTCTTCCTTGTAGACAGCCTACACTACTTTGGCCATAGACCATAGAAAACTTCCAGAAGAGTTCGATGCTGAGGTGACAAGGAACAAATCTCGGGACAAGGTGCACATTCAGACTTGGAGAGGAGTCAAGGCAGTGTGGGGCACCATGCGTCCCGATGTGCCGATCCCCGTAGGAGATGAGGATGACTCTGATAGGTATTCCTTCCTGGAGGTGCCTTGAGCGGTTGGTGGTATAGCTAGGCAGGTGGAGGTAGCTGGCAGCTCGGACGATGATGATGACCTGAGCAAGATGGATGATTAAAGACTCTTTCCCTCCTCTATTTTTTATGATGGTGTTATGGTTGCCCATATCGGGCTTTGCTGTTTAAACAATTTCTGTATGGTTTATTTGGTTTTGTTTGGATATCCTTGGGATAATGTCGTTTTGGTCTTAGTAGCTTTGTCTTGACCTAACGTTCGGATACTTTTGGTTTGAATGTTGGATTATCTAGTTTCTGGTTTTGGTATTCGTAATTGGGTTTATAGTATTGACTTGAATGATCTTCGCCCTTGTCGGGCTTGTCTTTATATCACTGTTGGTTTGAATTTTCTGTTGTTTCATTTGGTTGTTGTTGGGTGGTATGAACAGGGAAAACTAGCTGAAAACAGGGGAGGAATTCAGGTCTCTGAATTCTGTACTTCCGCTTCTGCGGTCTCTCAGACTGCTATAGCGATCCTGCTTCAGCGGAGCAGGGACCACGTTTAAAATGGTCGAGAGGGAAACTGAGGGCACCGCTTCAGCGGTGGAGAACCCGTTATAGCGGTACCGTCATAGCGACTAACTGACCGCTGTGGCGGAACCACTGGACAGTCACACTTAAAACATATTCCAACAACTTTTGCACTCACAAAATAAACTGAATAAAGTCTTCACACGAACCAAGTCGAATTAGTGACGTAGCACACTTACATGCGTAGATACCAATTGGAATTGTCCAGATACCAATTGAATCCACCGAGATACCAATATGACCGAAGTCGCACGAATAGAAAGAAGGAAGAGAATTTTCCAAGAATGACTCATAGCCTCCCGTGGATGGGTATGGACTTCAACGTACCATTTCAAGAGACTCTACTAGACATTGCTCTTGTACTTGTGAGATCAGTAACCTAAGCTCTTGTCACGACCCAACCCCGTAGGCCGTGACTAGTGCCCGAGCTAGGCACTCGTACACACCTATTAACCAGAATCAGCATACAAATAACTTATACATATACAGAGGTCAGACGTCGTCTCAAACTATCGCGTAAAAACATATATACCGCACAGAAGTCGGCAAGGCTGTCATAATATACACAGCATCCCAAAACATATATACATACGCAAGCCGATAAGGCTGCCACGGCGAATGAGACCACCAAAAACATAAATCACATAGATATAACTGAGCAGTAACTACCCATAACTCACACATATGTCTACAGACCTCTAAGAGTAACAACAGAATCATATGACGGGACAGGGCCCTGCCGTACCCATGAATAGACATATACATATACATCGAAGAGAGTCTGTACAAAAATGTAGGCTCCGGAATAAGGGAGCACTCCAAGATAGCTGAATAGAAATCCTAAGCTGGCGGATCCCCAAAGTGGGCGTCTGTACCTGCGGGCATGAAACGCAGCCCCCGAAGAAAGGGGGTCAGTACGAAATATGTACTGAGTATGCAAAGCATGAAATACAGTAAACAGGATCATAATCGGAACAAGAAGTACAGAAAGTAAATGCAGTATCCAGAATACCAAAATGCTTACTTATTAAAACACAAATCATGCATGGGGCTCGGGAATATGGTCGCCCTCCCGTCGTTGGCGCCATAACACATCATACTCCGGAAGATTTCATAACTCCGTAACATATCTCCGTAACACATCATAACACCATAACACATCATAACGCCATAACACATCATAACACCATAACATGTATAAACGGAACCCGGCCCTCTAGCGAGGGACTCGGTGAACCGTAACACATCATACTCCAGAATATAGCATAGTGCGCACGATGACATAACCGGCCCGGGACTCGGCGAAGGATGTAACAACAGCATGCACGAGCAGAGTCGTGAGTAACCATGTGCATAAAAATCATCATTACAGACTCAATAGATAAGTAGACTAACCATGCTCAGAGGTCGGGATGATAGCCATACTAAGTTCGTTCTAAATGCCACTAGAACTATGTCAAGGCGGATCTTAGGGATCGTAGACATGTATCGAGCCAATCCAGAGCCCGCCCACGAAAGTTACGGGCATTACTCGTTATGGAATCTTCTACGAACATATCGAAGCGATCCGAGCCCGTCTATGAAAGTTAGGGACCTTATTCGACATAGGATCCTTTAGGAACAAAATTTTTTATGCAGCATTTGAAATCCAATCATACAAAAGACACAAGGACCATAACTCGACTATGTTAGGAATGCTAACTTCAAGAAGTGAATAATTCAAGAAGTGAATAAGAATCGTAGACATGCTCGGATCTTAAGAATAGAGTTACCCCAAGGCTCGTATCATAGCTTACTTACAACTAAGACATGCCAAAAGAAAGAAAGGATAAGCTTTATATACCTCGTCCGCGTCCTACTCGAATCCAAACTTAAGTCTCGGCTTCTCAAGATCTACAACAACGTCGTTAGATATTAAACATTAGTCATAGACACTTAGGAATCCAATCCCAAGCTAGCACTTTATCTAAATTTGGGCAGATTTCCCCCCATAAATTCAACAACCACCAGAATTCAACTCGGCCCCAAATCTTCAACAATAATACCAACAACCATATTAACAACATCAACAATTAATTCAAAATGCATTCTAACGTTAGTAACTCTTTTCTACATAATTCGACAACATTCCATTTACATTCAAATCAACCACATACAATAAAACCAACACCAATGCTCACACATTCAAGTACTAATCCGAAACCATTCAAACGAGATTCAAGAACACTTCAAACAATCCGCACAATATTCAAAACAACCCAACCAACATAACTCCACCCGAAACCTTCTAAATTCAATAAGAACAACAATAACACATTTCTTTCTTCCAAATTCATGAACTACACCAACAATCCACACGTTAACAACATCATTCTCCTAAAAACAAGAAACTATACTAAAATCACATTAACTTCTAAAACAGCCCACAAATGATTTCAACCTCAATTTGAACCATCAAACCTTCATTTGCCTCATAGAATCCACAACAATCAACAACCAAAATACTAAGTAAAATTTGTTCACCTTACCCTACCAAAAAAAGCCTATCTCGCCCACACACCAACATACATAATTTCATGAATTTCATCATTTCTACACCTACGACATGCCGAACACCCTTAGTACATGTAAGAGAGGA